>NW_021335198.1:0-273 GCF_001605985.2 Dendrobium catenatum
AAAGGAAATGAAACTGGATTAAAATAACGATGATGCTGCAAAGGATGTTATCCACCAGAAGCACTTTTAATCGTAATCAAAGGTAAAATCCTAATCTATTGGAAAAGAAAATTGGATTAAACTAGGTTGACTCCACCAATTCCATTATCCACCACTAGCACGTCTAATCCTACGGAAATAATGAATCCTAACTAAAAGGAAAAGGAAACGTGATCAAACTAGGATGGTGCTACGATGGGCGTTATCCACCACTACCATGTCATATCATAAGGA
>NW_021335199.1:0-332 GCF_001605985.2 Dendrobium catenatum
TTAGACAAACATGTCGGATTCGAGTCAGACGTGTTAAGAGCATGTCAATTTCAGGTTTGATCTGAACAGTCCCAAAAATATATTTTGACACCCCTAGATTATTCTTCTAAAAGGTGCTTGGAAATATGTAAGTGTATATATCTTCTTGATGGAATATGAACATATACATAAAAGCAATTTGACTATCTCTAATCTAATAAAATAAGCATGCATAGTTCTATCATTAGATTGACTAATAAATCTATTAATGTTCATCTTAAATTAAATTGCTATTGATGTAAGCAGCATTTTCACTTATATTTTTGTTTTATAATTAAGATTTTGACTAACTC
>NW_021335200.1:0-286 GCF_001605985.2 Dendrobium catenatum
GTTTTATCGGTTGATTTTTCCTACACGAATTTTTGAGTATATTATTGAATTGAGGCTTTTCTAGCAAAGGCAATAGTTATATAAAAATCTTAAAATATTTATGTGAATGTTCCCCTAAAGTTAGTAATTGAAATGACAAAGTTTGACGAATATTATATTTTATAAGTAATGTGACTTTTTGCCAGCATTTCATGCATTATCCGAGTATTACATTAAATTTCTAATTTAATTATTATTGCATTATGCATAACATGACATTGGAGATGTTCTAACATATGAAAATTGC
>NW_021335201.1:0-593 GCF_001605985.2 Dendrobium catenatum
TTACTTGTACGGAGTCAGATGCAAGATCTTTACTGATAATCAAATATTAAAGTATATTTTTGGTTAGAAGGATCTTATTTTGAGGCAAAGAAGATGGTTAGAGCTAATTAATGATTATGAACTATCTATTTAGTATTATCCTGGTAAGGTGAATGTGGTGGCAGATGCTTTGAGTAGGAATTCTTCAGGTACTTCACTTTCATTGCTTTTTTTTTTCTATAATTTTTGAATCTGAATAAGTATTTATATAAATTTTTATAATTAAATTTGATTATAATAGTATTATAAAAAAGAAAAAGAAAATATCTAAAGTTACTAATATTAAAGTCATTTCAAATTTTCAAAAATCTCATTTTATGCATTTTTTTCCAAACCAGTGAAAGTATAGAGAGGATTTTGGGGGAAATATAAGAAAAGAAAGGAGAGAGAAAAAGGAAGTTAGGTTTCGATAGTCGTAGAGCAATTTTTCTCCATCGACTCAGTTGAGTAATTTGCTCGTCTTGAGGCAGGTTATGCCTTACTTATTTCAAATTTCAATAATTTTATGTTTTTAGTATTATTTTTTTTATCAAATTTATATTTTCATTGATAAA
>NW_021335202.1:0-231 GCF_001605985.2 Dendrobium catenatum
TATTAATTGTTATAAATGCTTGCACAGGTGCTTCAGCAGCTAAAGCCCCCCCTAAATAAAAAGAGCGTGGCCAGTGTGTTTTACTTTCTTTTCTGCACATATATAACTACTTCGGAATAACTGCTTCTTATTTATTATCTACTTAGGATAACCTTGCAGGAGAGTCTAGATTTTTGATTTGGTATAAATGTAACTTGTGTAATTATCAAGTGTTGTGAAAGTTAATTTTGA
>NW_021335203.1:0-776 GCF_001605985.2 Dendrobium catenatum
TGGAAAACAGAGATAGGGCTCTGATCACGGCATTTATAGGAGGATGACGATGTACACGTGGCGTAGGACTCAGTTCGATCGTGCCGAAGCTCTTCGAAGGCGGTCGCGGGGGATAAGCGGAAGGGAGAAGAAGGGGAGAAGAGGCAGGAAAGACCGCCGATGATTGCCGGCTTATGTCCATAGGGATTGAACTCACACTCCGGTGATCGGAAATCGTACGGAGACGAGCAGAGGCCGCTCGAAGGGGTTGAGTAGAGCGCGATTGTCGGAACGGACATCTGGGCGGTAATCCTTGAGCGAGCGTTCTCCGGCCACTTAATTGAAGATCGCAAAAACTGGATTTGGAGAGCGGAAGATTGAGGGTCGAGGGTTCGGATTCGTCAACGAAGCAGAGTAACGGGATTCGACTTTTATAAAGGGAGGAAATTTGAGATATTCTAAACCCTAATTTCGTAGAGAAGACGTAGAAGGAACTGAGAATCCATTGAACTGGAAGGAGACTGGAGATTTGCACAGAGAGAGAGAGAGAATGAGATATTTTCACGCTTACGGTGTAGCAAAAACCGCCGGACGCATAATTCCACTGATTTGACATTTATAGAGAATTTAACGGGAAGTAAGGCTTCGTTTTTTAAATATAAAAAATTAAAATTTGGTAAAAACAAAGCTGCTTTAAGGTTTATCCCCATTAAGAGGCTGTTTGGTATGCGGATTTAAGGGCGGATTTGGGCGAAATTCAGCCAAACGGCCTAAAATGCAAAATCAAATCTCACGGC
>NW_021335204.1:0-362 GCF_001605985.2 Dendrobium catenatum
TTCCCCATCCCTGCAACTGCCATTACTCATCAAGAAGGAAAGTCAGCCATTTTATCACCAGCCCTCGCACAACCAAATTTTCTGACGCAGATTTTCCATTGCTTGGATGGTGCATGGTTGACCTACGTCTAATTCAGATTAAAATAATATAAAAGGTATCAACCTTATTATAATAAGGTTTATTATTCTAAAAAGGTATGGAGTCGGCAACCACAATGTGATGAAAAGAGAATAAATGGAGGTCTCTATCAACCGCCCCCCTTTGTTTTTTTGCTTCACAAAAAGTGATTATGTGATATAACATTATCATTAATCCTATCTTAATTATTTCGATATTTTTTTTTTTTTGAATTTTAATGTTT
>NW_021335205.1:0-252 GCF_001605985.2 Dendrobium catenatum
TACCTACTCAAATAATTTGTTAGAATAACAACAACAACAATAACAACATCAAGCCTTTGTACCACTACGTGGGGTTGGCTACATGAATCATTTTTCGTCATTGTGTTATGTTAAAAGTCAAATTCTCATTTAAATCTAATAAAGAAAGATTATTTCTAATATTTTCTAATCAAATTTTAGATCTACCTATACCTTTCTTAATATAAGTCAAATCTAATACCTCAACTTTCCTAATCGGGTCATCAGAAGGCC
>NW_021335206.1:0-301 GCF_001605985.2 Dendrobium catenatum
TTGGGATGACCCAATCTTTGATGCCACAGAACCGAAACCGGGAGAGAGGTGTGAAGAGCCGTAGGTTGTCCAGAGCCCGCCGGAGCTCGTAACGGATAGAGTCCGTCACGGCAGGGTCCCCGAAGGAGTTCGTGATTGGTCTGCATATCCTTAAAAACAAAACCACTAGGATCAAAAGTTATCGAAATGTTATTATCCTTAGTTAGTTGAGAAATGGATAACAAATTATATTGAAGTTCGGGTGTATGAAGAATATGAGATAAATTGAACTTACGAGAGGGAGTCGGTAGCAAACCTCGAC
>NW_021335207.1:0-387 GCF_001605985.2 Dendrobium catenatum
TAGAAAAGACATGTATTAGAACAGTTCTATAAATAATGATATAAAGAAATAGAAATGCAGTAAAACAAAACTAGAACGTACCTTTTGTTACTTGTTGAGTTCTATGTCTCTTGGGTTCTCTTCAATTTGTAGGTGTGTTGTACCAAGATGCAGAAAAAGTAGCAAAGAAAACTAACGGACAAAGTAAAACACGACTAAACACAATGAAAAGAAAAAAAAAGAACGAAAATCCGATGTGAAAAGGGGTGTAGGCATTATTGTTATTGGATACATTTCGTAGCAGTCAAATGTATCCTATAATATCAACAATGCCCTTTGCTATTCCCACTCCAAACAAGACACTTGATACGTTTTCGACACCTCTACTCACAAAGACTTTCTAAACCA
>NW_021335208.1:0-548 GCF_001605985.2 Dendrobium catenatum
AGAAGAGCTAAAAACGAGCTCATTAATGCAAGTTGCCCACATTATCGTCCAGGACGATAGACATATCGTCCTGGCCGATTAGTTCAAATATGAGAAAAATCGTCTTGAATATCGTGCTGAAATGAAGCTGGACGATGTCTAACCGTCCCGGACAATCTTTCGATCAGCCCGGACGAAATCACCATTAATTGCTTTCCAAAACTGCCAGAGAAATTTTGGAAAAATTTTCGTGGATCGTCCTGGCCGATATTTTATAGTCCAGGCCGATCCACCAGACCGATATCCAAAAATAAGAATTTCCTAAGTATATATGGCGGCAGATTCTTTCTAAATTGAGCAAATCATCATGGTTGATACAAAATCGTCCAGGATGATGTGTTTTGCATAATGACGGCTACTTTAATGAGGATGCCCTAATTAGGGTTTCTGCTTTTGAACAGATCGTCCTGGCCGATATATATATCCTCCAGGATGATGTTATCAAAAATAGTAAACTCTAGGGAACAGTTAAAAACTCTTATACGTTACAAAGCATCATGAGCCACAAT
>NW_021335209.1:0-2401 GCF_001605985.2 Dendrobium catenatum
ATATGGAGTAGAATTTTAAATATTTTGTTGGTTGTTTTAATAGATCTAAGTCCTTTGATTAGATCTTTTGTGGTGATTGTTGTGTGGTTGATTTTTATTTTATTGTTTGTGGGTTGATTCTATTATGTTGGGCTTTCGTTTTTTGCTATCTTGCTCCTTTTTGTCATGGTGGTGGAGTTTGCCCTCTTGGTTGGGTTTGTTTGGTTTGTTATTGGCCTTGTTGTGCTCTGGTGGGAGTTTTGGGGTTCTCCTACTGTGCTCTGGTGGTGCAGTGTTTGTGCTCTAGTGTAGTTTTCTAGTGGTTGTTTCTTGGGTTGGCTGTTTGGGTCATGTTTGTTTGCTTGTTTATTATTCTAGTTTGGTTTTCTAAGGTGGGTTGTTATTGTGGGTGCTTGATTTTTTCTCCTGGTTTTTGATATTTCTGTTCACTTCTCTTACTGTTTTTCTAGTTGTTTGCAATGCGAATATGTTTGATCTCTTTTCAACTTTGTCTATAACTACATTGAAGATCTAGCATGGACTTTTTCTGAGAGTTGACTTCTTGTCTCCCTACCTGTATTTTTTTCCCATTGTAATAGATATAATCATTGGCTCACTAGGTTTTTTTATTTTGAATGATTATAATTATTTGATTGTAGAGAGCATTTGATCTTTTAAGAACAAGTACTCTTTTTTTATTATTAACGCATAAGCCTTATCGTGGGTTTTAAACCAAAAAAAAAAAATTTACTAAAATTAAGTCTTATTTAATTCTACCTATTATCTGGTCTGCTCAGTTCTGCCTATACATTGGTGTGGCTTAATTGGTTTAATAAATTCATCAACCCAATCAATCCAATATATCAAATGCATCTCTAAATGAGCGGCACACTCAAAAAATGTCGTTGCTTAAGTTTATGGACAAATATTTTTACTGTGCCTTTGAAATGTAGGTAGAAAAAAGAAAAGCCCCTCATTTTCTTCTCAAGCTAAAATGAGATTTTTCTTTTTTAAGCGCATTAAAACTTCTAATAATCCAAGTAAAAAATAAATATTATTCATAAAACAATTTTCATAAACAAATTAAAACTGTTCTAAATTGTTTTTTTTTTAAGATAAACTATTTAAAACATTATCAAAGAAATGCTTTTGATGGCTAAAATATAGAGAGAAAAAAGTTTTACTTTATAAAGTATTTACTAATAAGGTTTTGTTTGGAATAGCTTTTAATTGTCGTTTTTTACTATTTTTAATAATTTTTGTACAAAATAACTGCTTTAAAAAAATAATAAGAAAGCTGTCCTAAACGAAGCCTAAGTCAAAATTGATAAAATTTTCTAAATATTTGGACAGTAATAAGGTCAGTCATAGAATTTGATTAGAAGTTTGAACTCTCACAGTCATGCAATATCCACGCATTCAAAGTCATGCTATAAGGAAGGTAAGAAACAAAACTTTCTATGAACTTTGCTCCCATTTTTACAACAACCAAACATACGTAAAATCATAAGCTTCGTTTGGGATGTCTTTCTTACTGCTTCTTAAATAAAATTATTACTACAAATTTTTTAATTTTTGTACTAAAATATCGCTTTAAAAAATGGTAAAAAAATCTCCCCAAATGAACCCGTAGTTGATGCATGAATTATGAGAAATTGGTTTTCAGTTAGATTGCGTGAGAGGACTGAGAAAGTCTTCTTGAACGATGACAAAAAAATCTCTATTTATTTGACTTTATGAATTTTGAATTTTATTTATTTTATTTGGCTTGATAGCTTAGTAATATTGTCGTGAAAAGGAGAAGAAAACAAATATTTTATTACTGTGATACAAGCTTTTACATGGTAGCTGTTCAGAGTATTAACAAGAAGGAATTAAAAAGTCCAAGAACAATGCATTGACTTGGTTAGGTGAGTGAAAATGTAACAGGGAATGGAGCTGGCTTCTTAATGGGTTTTAATATATACTCCCCCTCAAGAAGGAAGATAGATACTCTTAATTGATCGACGTCTCGATATATGTTTGATAAATGAATTAGCTAGCTGCGTTGATGATCGAGGCCTCGTTTGTTATTCCGTAATTTCTCAGTCTGTCGTTTGAATCGACGAAAAAAAGATTGTTTTGTTGTTTGGTAACACCGCTTCTTCAAAATATAACTTCCAGTGAACCTCCGTATTTCCGCCGATTTGAAAAGAAATTTTTTTTCGCCATTTGCTGTTTTGAAAGCTCTGTTAAAAGCGAAAAAATAGAGCCGGGGAATCAAACAAGGCCTGAATAAATTACAATCTTGAAAGTTTAAATATTATTTGATTATTAATTTTTAATTAAAAAGATTAAAAATCATCTAAAAATAGGGATGCATTAAAAATTATAAATGTGTGCCGCCCCTCATTAACAAGAATTTCTAGGTCTATCCCTAATA
>NW_021335210.1:0-634 GCF_001605985.2 Dendrobium catenatum
TATGGTATTATATATATATTATAAAAATTTCAATGGTATATCCCTAAAAAAAATGTAAAAATTTATTGACATATACGCCCTTTTCCATTTGTCTTTAAGTCAATCCTAGCCATTTGGGGTAAGAAATAGAGAAATTTTGAAATTACAACATATATAGTGATTTAATGAATTCAAAATTGGCTAGTGTAGGGCTTTAGATATTTATCTCATGGAGTTACTCATTTTGACTATAAACATGTAAAATATGAAGGACATTAATTGACCCCTCAAATAACCTAGAAAAATTTACAAATTTATATATGAATGCTTGGCTTAAGCTAGTTCATTTGAACTCAAATACAACATTTTTTATTATTGTTGAATTTGTCTCACCAAAGAATGATCCCGAAATCAACTCTTCAAGTTTCTAACATGAGTACTTAGTTTTATTCTTCGTTTGGGGCAACTTTCTAACTGCTTTTTAAAACAATTTTTTAGTACAAAAAATTTTTGTACTAAAAACTACTTTAGAAGGTAGTAAGAAAGATGTTGTCCTAAACAAAACCTTAATATTCCAAAATTCATGCTTTACCCAATGAACTTCTTTGGTATTGTAAGGAGTATTATCATCAATAATAATAATAATAATAATTAT
>NW_021335211.1:0-294 GCF_001605985.2 Dendrobium catenatum
CTATTTGGTGGTAAACTCATTAACTCCTTAGAAATAATATCAGGAAACTCTCATACCACAAGGACACTATCCAAGGATGTAGAATCTATCCTCTAATTCCTAATAGATTCTAAAAAGACCACATAATACTTCTTATACAATATATCTATTTACATAAAAGATATCAGATAAGATAAAACATCCCTAACTCTCTAAAATAATGCACTCACTACCTATAAATAATGTAATCCTCTTCTTCTTATAGTTTATTTGAGCTTAGTTTTAACTTAGCTAATCCATACCTAGAATAACATC
>NW_021335212.1:0-1044 GCF_001605985.2 Dendrobium catenatum
GTTGAAATCCCTCGTAGTGGCATCTGAGGCGCTATTCAAGAAATGGACACCGTCCCAAGTTCGAACGGAGGAAAGCCCAAGTAAGGGCGGCTACCTCAAGGCGAGTGGAAAAGAAGGAAGAGAGCTGAAGTGTCGAACATCCTGGCACTTTCCAGGAAGAACTGGAGAGTCCGTCCAAAGGTGTAGCCTGTACAAACCCAAACTGTCGCGCTGCCCTGTTGCCCTCCAAAAAGACAGTATCATCTCGCCTGTAGCAAAGCCAACCTGGTCTCATGCTGACAAAGTATGAAGCAATGGACAAGTAGCCCCCTCGAGAAAGTAAAGTAGGTACTCCCCTATCAGTCTGAGAATCAGCAAGTGAGACGCCAAAACTCTGAGGTGGTAAATCTCCAACAGAAGATCTATACACCAGTCTGAAACGATCAGCTGCATGTAGAGGCGAGAACATGAATAATCTAATCTGGGCCCTGTCAGTGGCTGAAGTAGCCCTGGCTAACTGAAGTAGGGTAGGAAAAAAATGATCTCTGTAGTGATCTGGAAGCTCTGCACAACTAAATGCACCCGCAACGTGCATATGTACCCATCCGTGGACATAATGCCACGGCACCTCAACAATACGCTGACGGCGACCGTAGGAGGCAACAATCTGACCAAATCCTCTGTAGATCCGTGCTAGTACTGCCGGAGCCAATGAAACCCGTCTCCCAGTGGCAATCACACTGGCCATCAAAAGGGTGCCAGGGCGGAAGACTCTACTCTGGTATGGAAGGACAAAGTAACATAGCCATGTGGCTATAAAAGCTACCAAAGAAGTCTCCTCTGAAATCCCCCTAGCAGTAACCGGCCGAACTCCTGCTGCTGTACCAGGCTCAAAAAACTCAGCTGAAGACTGCTCGCTATACTGAAGATCTGTGCCAAAGGGATCATGGGGCTGAGCAACCAACAATACATATGCCTCATGGATCAACAAACTTTCAATCCAACTATCCAAGGGAACTGCATCCCTATGGCGGTGACCTCTCAGTCTCCGAAGGCGACCGTAAT
>NW_021335213.1:0-623 GCF_001605985.2 Dendrobium catenatum
GATCATGGTAGGGTCATAAACTAGTCACTTTAAATTTTATTATAGATCATGACTCCCTTAGAATAGGCACAATTTATCATAATACTGAAGCTCGGTTATATTGAACCTTAATTTTTTTTTTGTGGATGAGGTTTGTATTAAAAGTTGACACTTCTAAAGCATGGTGACACTTCTAAAGCACGTGTGGCCCATCATTGTAGAGTGACTGGTTGGCACATTGAGAAAGAATTAAGATTTGGAGGGCCCTGATAAATATGCATAACATACCTAAGCAAAGGTTCTTTGCTATTTGATTATCATTACGGTTGTCAAAGAGAAAAATAGGAGGCAGGCCAGAGGGTTGGAGTATAAAGAAGCCAGTTAGAGCAGTAATCAGGGAACTAAGAAAATCTACACCTCCATTTAACAAAGCCTTTGAACTTCCACCCTGACACACACACTTTAGTTATTGTTTGAAAGTCTCATTGGAATTTCTTAGCTAATGTTAGGGGTGTAAATGAGCCGAGCTAGCTTGAGCTTGGCTCATTTGTGAAAACCCGAAAATGCCGTTTTAGGCCTCGCACGCTTTTCAAAGCGCCGTGACGAGTTTTAAGTGAAAAATTCAATGTTGTCGGATTTCGACG
>NW_021335214.1:0-322 GCF_001605985.2 Dendrobium catenatum
CATTTAAATTTATATATTTAATATATATGTACTTTAATTATTTCAAAATTATACATATTATTAAATTATTTAATTTTGAGAGATCTTCATCATGAAATTTTGTACATTGATTATGCTTATGAATGACATTCATGGGGAGGTGGATTAGTGGATTGTTGGATCTCAATCACCCACTAATTACACCAATAAGTGCGCTTTCTTTTTCATTTACTATTTTTTGCATGTGTAGGAAGCACGAGCACCTAGTTTAAGCCCTCCAAGATCTTAGGGTTTGGTGTGTTTACTAGTTTTATGCATTCCACTCATGGTTTAAAAAGGGTTA
>NW_021335215.1:0-407 GCF_001605985.2 Dendrobium catenatum
TGTGAATACAAAGAATCACTGTTGACATGTTCGTTTGTTCGGAAGGACCGTAGTCGGAGGGCGATGGAGGTCGGAAGACTTGTAGTCGGTGGGCGACGTATATCAGGAGGACAGTAGTCGGTTGGAAACGGAGGTCGGAAGGACTGTAGTCGGAGGGCGATGTGAGTTAGGAGAAACGTAGTCGGCGGGCGACGGAGGTCGGAAGAACCGTAGTCGGCAGGCGACGGAGGTCGGAAGAACTGTAGTCGGCGGGCGACATAAGTCAGGAGAACCGTAGTCGGTGGGCAACGGAGGTCGGAAAGACTGTAGTCGGCAGGCGACATAAGTCAGGAGGACCGTAGTCGGCTGACGACGGAGGTCAAAAGAACTATTGTCTGACGACAAAGATTAGAAGGACGACGTCAGGT
>NW_021335216.1:0-576 GCF_001605985.2 Dendrobium catenatum
TAGCAAATAAAATAATATTCAATGAATAGATAATTCACACGACATTATTTCTCATCATCAAAATCTCAAACTCAGGGTCATGGGTTGCAACAATCTCCCCCTTTTTGATGATGTCAAATAATATTGGTTGTAAGCAAGAGTTAAAGGCATTTTTTTAAATTTAATTTAAACATAAGAATAGGAAGAAAATCAATAAAAGAAGATGCAGTACGAAAGAAAAAAATATGCATTTAACCATAGAAACAAAATACAATAACCTTCTCCCCCTTTTGACAGCACCAAAAAGAGGAGCAAACACTAAGATAAAAAGAAGCTACAGTACAAAGATAATCTAAAGTAGAGGATCCTCATCAGATGGTGGTGGAGGTGGGTTTTGTTAGAAGTACTGAAAGAGAGCATCAAAACGATGATCAATAGCAGTAAAGCGTTCTCCAAACCATTGCATATCTATCTCGTGTTGCTGATGTTGTTCTTGAATGTGAGTATCGAGGCGAGTCTTGTTGCAACCCATGACCCCGAGTTTGAGATTTTGATGATATCAAATAATGAGTGTTTTGGAACAGCTTTTCATTGAAT
>NW_021335217.1:0-478 GCF_001605985.2 Dendrobium catenatum
TCTCTCTCTCTCTCTCTCCCCTGTGGACCGAACGGGTCAGAAGGTGGAGAGGGAGATCAGGACTTGCGGTAGGTTCATATGGTTTGAGGAAGAGGAGGCAGGTTCTACGATAGGGTTGTGGAGGATCAAAAGTAGGAGCTAGAGTTCAGATCAGATGGGGCTTGACACTGAGGTCGGAAGACTTGCGTCGGCTTGAGGTGGTCGTAGAGGGCTTCGAATGACTTGCGAACATAGGAGGCGTAAGCTTTTGTGCGGGAAAAATGGAAAAAAAACAACGAAGCCTCACTTCATTCTAGTTTTAAAGCCACGAGTAAGAGCATAATCGAGGGAGGCTACGTGAGATTTGTGGGAAGAGATCAATTCGGCACTGGATTCAGTGGGATTTCCGCTGATTTTCTGGGTTTCCTCGACATATACAAGGCATGCAATTTTTTTTCAAGTTTTAAAATTGCGTAATTAAGCCTCGAGGCTGTTTTCG
>NW_021335218.1:0-232 GCF_001605985.2 Dendrobium catenatum
GTCATATAAGGAGCATTGCTTAATAGTCATATAAGGAACATTGCTTAATAGATCTATCCCAAATTGTCACTAACTCACAGATGTGTATATAATTTAACCCTAAATCACAGATCTACAAAATTTTTAAAACATTGAAAGCCTAAATGCATAAATCTATACTAATCGCAAACAAATCATCATTCAAAGCCTAAATGCAGAGATTTACAAAAAAAAACTACAAAAACACTTTGCA
>NW_021335219.1:0-246 GCF_001605985.2 Dendrobium catenatum
TCGCCACCTTTGGTGACCCGAGGAAAATTTAAGTCAATTTCGCAGGAAGCACATCGGGGTGTGACACTTGGACCACGTGTCCAAGAATCCGCCGTCGAAAGGGCCCAGCGAAAAGACAAACAAGTTTGGAGGTCAAGATCGTATGACAGAAGAGCACTTGACAAACAAACAAGTACGGGCGTGACATCTGGTGCAGCCTCCCAGAGATTCGCCCCCACTAACAGAAGTCATAAAAAATGGGTCCCT
>NW_021335220.1:0-1840 GCF_001605985.2 Dendrobium catenatum
TTTTTAGAGCAAAATAGTGGATTATTTTAAGGTTATTGGATTCATAAAAAAGCTTCTCACATAGCTAGCCTTGCATCTTTGTATACTGGAGAGAAAGCTTATCAAATATTTTTCAACCTATCCAAAGTTATGCAATAAGAAGATAAATTATGAAGTTATTTAGTTGGGAAGTAGTTGAGAAATATCCACTTAGGATGTTTGACAAATCTAAAGTTGCTTGCCAAATATTACATGATGAAATTAATCTGTGTGTAAGAGGTTGAATTGAATCTCTTAGGGATTGATCATCCCATGGTTGATATACAATAATTCTTGTATAATTCTCGAACAAGGGGTAAGGCTAGATTTTATTGGATTATAATTTATTTGGGATCAACATTGTGATATTGCTAAAACAAAACATTAATAATAATGGGTAAATAAATTTCATTATCTCAGAAAAGACGTCACATTAATACTAAGATGTTGCTTAAGATACATGAGGGCAACATAACATTTATTTTAAAATATATAAGTTATATGGTAGGTACATAGCCTAATTAATAACTACTAATAAGATTTATAGAGTTTTTTCATATTCCAAGTCTGAGGAAGTACCTTTCCCTTAGCATCCTTCAACTTAAATGTTTTGGGGCTTAATCATTGATGCTACTATATAAGGGTCTTCCCATAATAGGAGAGTTCATTTTGTTGGGGGTCCCATTTTTAACTGTCTTAAGGTTGCATAAAACCAAGTCACTGATAGAGATGCATCAAGGTTTCACCTTTTGGTTATAGTGGTGATCTATTCTCTAGTGGTAAGCCTTAATTTTAAGTGAGGCAATAACTCTTAATTTTGGGAGAGGATCCAAGTTATTTTTTTAATTTTTGTCATTATTATTGAAATCAAAACTCTATACTCTTGGGCTTCGGATGCTAATATGACTGGGATGACTGCCTTAGCACCAAAGTAAATGTTATATGGTGTTTCTCCTATTGGAGTCCTAGAAGTGGTGGGGGGTTCATCATCCCTTTACCCCTCAGCCTTTTTAGGGTGCTTTTTTAGTCCCTTAAGTGTTGCAATTTTGATTCAAACACTGTGATTTTAATGATAAAAAATATTATTGTGTCTTTTAATATTGTCTCTTATTTATGTGATATTTTATTTTGTGTTTGTGTGTACTAACAATTTTAAGAAATAAGTCCACCATTCACTTGCCATTTTGATCAGATCAATAGATAGACTAGTATTACATTGAATTTTCTTTTTATTATCTATTATTTCCTTTCTTTAGTTGTATCATGTAATTGGGTGGATATCATTACTGAGCAACCATGTACAAACAAAGGGGGAGAGAGAAAAATGGTATAAGGAGAGTTATTTTTTCAAGTAATTTATACTGTGCAATCTTGGCTTCGTACTATACCCCTTTGTTTATATTATATAATTTTAATTCATACTATACAATATGTTACACTTTGTCAAATTGTAGCCACCAAAGGTTAAGAAATATACTAATTTATAACTAATCATATAATATGATATGGTTCGTACTATATTCCATAATTAAAATCTTTCTTAATTAATCTCCTAATATCAGACAATCAAATCATGCATAATTATTATGATTAATCGTATTATAAAATATAGTTTGTATTATATGATTACACGTGTACAAAATTGGTCATCTTTGAGATCGTACCAAATGAAATCTATGATTTTTTTACTGATCGTACCGTACGATATCCACAATGCTTGGCGATTACCCATGTACAAAGTTGGCCATCCCAAGGATCATCCCAAACAAATAGAAGGAATTTCAATAGGTCGTACCATATGATGTTAAGATCATATTGTATG
>NW_021335221.1:0-240 GCF_001605985.2 Dendrobium catenatum
GTCATAATTGTTTATATGATGTTTATCACTCTAATCCTTAGATTTTCTACAAATCTCATAAAGTATTTAAATCGAATTAAGCCTCCAATGGTTATCAAGGCTTATATAATATAATCATAATATTTTAAGTGGATGTCCACCTCCTCGGTCTCCTTCATTCCTCTCAAAGGCATCAGAGATAGTAGCAAAGTCGCAACTTGTGCAACTTAGGCTTCGTTTGATTCGGTTTATGCTTATATA
>NW_021335222.1:0-206 GCF_001605985.2 Dendrobium catenatum
ATTAAAATATGCTTTCAACTGTTTGTTGGGTGATTCCTTCATTGCTTGTCTTCATCTGGTCGGCGGATTTCTGGTTCATTTTTTTCATCTTCTATAGTTTTGTTGGATTATGTGGTTAACAGGTATCATTTTGCATTACTTCAATATGTTGATTGGATTATGAGGCTTTAATGACTTGTCTATTGATTTATCTCTATTCTTAGTTA
>NW_021335223.1:0-360 GCF_001605985.2 Dendrobium catenatum
TAAAGAGATGGAGAAAAATTTGAGGATTAAAAATGAGATCTTAAAAAGCACAAATTTGAAAATTCAAAATGAATTAGAAACATGTAAGAAAACTAGGATGACACCTACTTTTGATCATTTGCCAAAACCTTGGAAGAGGCATTATAACTCAAACCACATAAGAAATCCTTTTCCTGGAGTTAGATGTTTTTCATGTGGCATGCTAGGACACATCTCACACACTTGCACAATTCACCATAGTACACATTGGGTGTGGAGACCTAGGTGCATGATCCACAACATACCACACATGCATTGCATTCTACTCTTCATTAGAAGGAACTCAAACCTGCTTGGGTTCCTAAATCTAACATTTGATAA
>NW_021335224.1:0-208 GCF_001605985.2 Dendrobium catenatum
ATCAAAATAAACCCAAGTTCTAATAGCCACAGGACCAGAGACAAACACATGGTGCATATTCTCAATATTTCTCTCATTTGATCTATGTCTCTTGACCAAAATGATGTTTGGATGGTGGAATTTGGTGTGGAAATGCTTGGAATGGCTAGATAAATTATTGTAGGAGCTAATGTAGAAGTTTTGAGAGCTAGAGGATGTTACGATAGAG
>NW_021335225.1:0-381 GCF_001605985.2 Dendrobium catenatum
AATATCTAAAAAATTATTATTTTTGTTTTTATGTAGTAGAGATGGTGATGGCTACAGATGGTGGCTGAATATAGTGGTGGCAACAAAATGTGACATTAGGTAGTAGGCCGATGGTGAAGGCTGCGAGCGATGGCTTGCAGCAATGGACAACAATGATAGAGAGACTAATTATGGTAGTTGTCTTTTAAAAACACTCAAAACATTTAAAAACTATTTTGAGTATTTATAAAAATAACTTTAATTGTGATTAAAAAAATATTAAAAAAAATAAACATAAAAAATGAAAATATAAAACTCAACAAAATGAGTTCTAAATTTTTAATAATCATGTCAAAAACATATGAAAAAAGTTTGATATTTATTGCTTGGCACGAATAATTC
>NW_021335226.1:0-2160 GCF_001605985.2 Dendrobium catenatum
TACAGAGGGGAAGAGAGAGAGAGACCATGGAGACCAAGACAAGCGGAAACAAAGTTTTAGCATTAGGGGCTGTTAGATTTTTGCATTGACGGCTTACATATAAAAAAAGTTACGGAAAAAAAATCATCTGGCCATTGGGGGAACGCGCCCCCAATAGGGGTGCAAACAAGTCAAGCGAACTCGCGAGCCGGTTTAGATTCGACTAGTTAATAGGCTCGACAAGTCGAGCTTATTTTTTTTATTTATATTTTCATAAAATAATTTTAAATTTATGTAAATCCTCATGAGTCATAATTTTATTTATATAAAAAAAAATAAATTGTTCCTTATATTTTCTATTTTAGTAGCATATGAACACATAAACATAATACAGTCATATGCAAAAATTATAACGTTAACCTTTTTCTATACGTCGATCGAAGTCCGAGAGATCCTTTCAAGATTGATGGTGCATGAAAATATGATCAGTTATTAGCTTTCCTTGCCACCTTTTCATTAATGTATCATTTGGGACAGTATTGTTAGTTGTTACTATTTAGTAAATAACTAAACCCCTAAAAAATTTAATGTATTAAAATTGTTATATAATACCATTTTTTAGTACAAAATATTTTAAAAGCAATGTAAAATTTATGATTGTAATATGAAAACCAAAGCATCTAGAAAGTTTAGGACAACTTATTTATGCTTTTTAAAGCAGCTTTTAAGTTTCATTTGGGACAACTTTCTTACTGCTTCAGTGCTTCTTAAAAAAGCTTTATAGTACAAAATTTTTAATATTTGTATTAAAAAGTTATTTTAAGAAGTAGTAAGAAAGCCTTTCCAAATAAAATTTTAATATCAATATGCAGATTTTGTGTAAAAAAAAAATTATTATATTTAAAAAATTATTTTTATTTCTTAAACACTATAAAAACTTTGAGCATAAGCTGTTGATGCACTCTAAATAGTTTCTTTTTTGTTAAGTGAATATATTTAAGCTTGTATTGGCTATGGAGTCGTTTTTTTTTTTTTTTTTTTTTTGTAGTCCAATTAGTTCTTTTTTTTTTTTATTTGTTTTATTATTTTATTATATTATATTTTATATTGTATGGATTAATTTAGAAATATTATTAATTATTTTGTTTTTGTATTTGCCCCCTTCTCTATAAAAAATTTTGTTTCCTCTCATTTTATATCAATTATTAATTCATCTTGTTTTTTTCCCATTTCCTTATTTTTTTTTCCACCAATATAAAAAAGTTTTGTTATCCACCCCAAAAAAAATTAAGCTTGATCCTTTTTTAGCCCGCTTGACTTTTTTTTATTTATTTTTATATCTCATATTACTTCCTACGCCATAGATATCTTGCGTTAGGGTTTATAATATTCCTTTACCCCAAATCCATATACTTATTCTTTTTTTCTTTCATCCACCCGATGCTCTTCTTCCCGTCCATTTCCTCTTTTCTTATCCAATAGTTGAGAATCATATATTTTTTTTATTATGGACATATTTACTTATTTTTAAATATGTATTAAATTGTTCTATAAGTGTTGTTTTTATGTACATATTACAACATTATATAGATTTATAATACGAATATATATCTCAATTTTGTATTTGATTTTTTTTTTTTTGTATTCTTTGATTTGATAATTATTGTAATGTATGTAGTACATAATTTAATTGAAGTTTGATAAATATTTATTATATGTTCTAATTTAATAATCATAAAAATGCATTTATTCACATTATATATGTGATAATCAATTAATCAATTTAGCTAGTAATTTTGTGGATGATGTGCGAACTTCTCCGATTTTTCGAATCTAACTTAAGAATAAGAGAAACCTTTAGAGTTGAGCATCGGGATACATTTCACACATCATAAGGAATTGACCCGTTTTTAGACCCAATAAAAATATCATGATTTTATTGGTCTTAGTGTCAATTCGTGTGAGTCTGACGGTCGTCTGGGTCCAAAAGATTGGACCCGTTTGCAAAAAACGGTTCAGGTTGACTCAAACTTCTGAATAAGTTTAACGCCGGTCATTGAACTCCTTAACTCTCGGAACGCCGAACCGTTTTAACTCTCAAATTCTGAACTCTCCTATTCACCATGTATCTTCGAAATTGTAAGTAGATATATCCAATATTTATTTTTTGTAGAGTATCTG
>NW_021335227.1:0-244 GCF_001605985.2 Dendrobium catenatum
TCAAGGCGAATAGGATGCGCTCCACGTAGTTTTCAACGGTACTGTCAATCTCCAGATTCACGTCGAAGGTGGATCGTAGGATGTCGGTGAAGCCGTCGTCGTCCCAAGTTATCCCATACTCAGTCTCCGGATCCTCCATTCATGGATGAGTGAAGGTAAAATCTTTCTAGCACTCGATACAACCTTTGAACAGCGGCAAAAACGAAATCCAAGATCCTCCCAATAATCTGAAACAATTCCTCTC
>NW_021335228.1:0-272 GCF_001605985.2 Dendrobium catenatum
TACAGTCAAACTGAACGTCTCGAAAATACGAACCCAACAACACCAAATTCGACTCAATCCGAGCCCAAATGAGTCCAAATCAAGGACCTTAAACGCTGTTGGAAGGTTCAAATCACAATTTGGATTACCAAACGGGTTTTCAAACATTACGTGCTTATAATTAAATCGAGTGGCTCGACGAGACGAATCCAACAAGCCCAAGATCGCCAATTTCCGACATCATTAAGACCTTCAAATATCTGACGAACGGTCCACGATCAAGAGATTCAATA
>NW_021335229.1:0-241 GCF_001605985.2 Dendrobium catenatum
TGATTATGAACTATTTTGTATGAAACCTTAGGAGACGATCTTAAATATGTACACTAGGTTTATTCAAATTGTGGCATCATAACATGCTTTAAGTAAAGAATTTTCAAACTTTGAAAAAGTTAATAAAATTTTATGTTGTTTATTTGATAAGTTTGATGCCAAAGTTATTACTATTTGTGAATCAAAGAATTTGAATGGATATTTTATTGATAATTTGATTGGCTCACTCATTTCCTACGAG
>NW_021335230.1:0-247 GCF_001605985.2 Dendrobium catenatum
AGCTAACAAAAAATACATGTTACAATTCAATTTTATCACCCTAAAATTTTCCCAAAAAATATGTTCATTCACTCAATTATATTTGAAAATTGTATGCAAAACTAATACAAAATTTGAAGTATAATTTGGATGTATTTTTTAATCATTAAAAATATTTAAATTTTGGATTTGACTTTTCATTGAGTTTTTAAACTTTAAATAATATCTTTTTTAATACTTGGATGAAGAATACTCTGCATCTTTTCAC
>NW_021335231.1:0-336 GCF_001605985.2 Dendrobium catenatum
GACGTAACATCCCTTCCAGAATTTGATCCCACTACAAAATTGGCTGCTGAAAGGTTAACAGGTACATTAATAAAATTACCTAGCACTTGGCCCCCCACTGAAGAGTGCACCTTTCTACGTACTCTCGGAATCCTCCGCATTGCCCAACACAGCCGAATCACCAGGCAGCCCATCATCAACAACATTAGGATTAGAAACCAATTTCTCATAAACAACCAGATTAGTTTTTGGACTAAAAACCTTCTCAGCCAAATTCTCACTAACAACCTTCTCAGCCAACTTCCCAGAATCGACAGACTAAGGAAAGAAGGGAAGAGCATTAGGAGAAAGCAAATT
>NW_021335232.1:0-232 GCF_001605985.2 Dendrobium catenatum
TGAAATTATTGTTGGGATTTATTAGTGTCTTGAATTGAAACTGTTTTTATTTATTTATTTTTTTTGTTAGCATTTTGTTTTTTTTTTATATTTTATTTTATGTAAATACATAAAATTTAAAAAAATCGAGATTATCTTTAGTCAAATTTGTTAAAATCTAGATTTTTTCTAGTTTTCATGACGTTTAATTCACATCCTTGGCTTTATGATCCTTTAATGGTTAATTTCTAGT
>NW_021335233.1:0-335 GCF_001605985.2 Dendrobium catenatum
ACGGTTGCTCCGGCGAACTCGCACCTTAGTACCATCAAAGGCCTGTCTCGAGGTAAGTTCACCAAAGAAGAAGATTTCTTTGGTGTCAAAGGACCCGACGACTCCGCCGCACCGGAGAAGGTGGTAGTGATTTATTAAGGGCTTCTCCGCCTAGCTGTGGGGGATAAAAGAGAGTCACGATTTTAGTGCAATACTTGGAGGGTGCCGCCAAGAAGTGGACGTAGGTCAAGGTTTGACCGAACCACTATAAATCCGATGTGTTATTTTCTTATTATTGCTTCTGCATTATTTTCTTCCACACTTAATTTCTGTAGTGATTTTGGTTTGAGTTTTCT
>NW_021335234.1:0-438 GCF_001605985.2 Dendrobium catenatum
GCGAGGGTCTTTAAGTTCATTATGTTGACCGATGCATCCGGATCAACAAGGACTCTTGATAACTTAAAGTTTCCCATATCTACAGTAATGTAAAGGGGACGATTATTGTCGGCAATTCTCAAGAGCAAATCTTCGTCTGAAAAGGTAACTCCAGGATCCTCTTTTAAGCAAAATGTCTCACCTCTTGAAGTTGCAGCCAACTGGGTTAAACAAATCTCGGGGACAAGAAGTGCTTTAATAAAAGACTCCCTCATTTCTTTGGAGAGAAGGAGGGCGTCATAAATACTTAATTTCGTTGGCAACTTCTTAAGGTGGGCTAAAACATTGTAATCAACCTTAGGAACGACAGACTCAAAACTCTGAGGAATTAAAGGAAAGTCTGATTGTTGAGGGGAATTTGGATTTAGATCTTAGAAGGGAATTTGCTTGCCTTTCTCC
>NW_021335235.1:0-218 GCF_001605985.2 Dendrobium catenatum
TAAAATAGTTCTTTCAGTACCCTTCACAGTACTCGTCTCCTCCCTGAGGAACCTCGGGGGGCTGGAGAGGAGGAGGCTCCCAAAAATCCTGATCCTATTCCTATACAAAAGCACTCACCGGTTGATCAGTTTATTGAGAGGTTTGATCGATAGGAGACCCGCTTTGACGTCTACATTGCTGCAAAGGAACAACAACATTCTGAGGACATTGCCCGCTA
>NW_021335236.1:0-240 GCF_001605985.2 Dendrobium catenatum
AGAAGGCTCTAATCACAAGATCGCAAAAATCATTCATTTTAACCCAGAAGTTTTTTATTTGAAATTTGTGATTATTGGGAGCGGGCATTGAAGATGACCAGAGGTGAATGGTCAGAGCATAAAAGCTGCTCCAATTTATAGAAAGAGGGGAATTTTTCCCTTTGATGTGAATTGGGTTATCAGCCCATTGATTAAACCAAGTGATAACAACCTATTAGAGGCTAAATCAAAAGTGCCAGT
>NW_021335237.1:0-405 GCF_001605985.2 Dendrobium catenatum
TAAGTACAACAAATGGAAACTCCTTCAAGTCATAGTATAAGATCCTTTATGTACAAAATGTAGAAGAACTGTGATAAATACGAAGGCCCTTCTATAACATCAAAGATCTGCAACACATATTATCACTCTATGAAGACAAATGTATGTGCCACAACATCCACCCATGGGTAGATGCATAAAAAACTACAGTAAATACAGTATCCTGTAGTCAACTTCAGTCGAAGGAGGAATACATCTACCTCCAGCAATAGTGAATGTATCATAAAGATCAAAGTCATAACAGAATGCTTAAAGACTATAAGTTCCTACGAGCTTCTACAACTAAAAGGCAGGAGACTTGTTAGTGCACTATGACCCGCCTACGAAATTCAACAAATAGTGCACGACAGTCTACCTGTACGAAGC
>NW_021335238.1:0-732 GCF_001605985.2 Dendrobium catenatum
TATTCCTATCAATCTTCGGAAACCCTAAAAAAGGATCAAAGCTACTATGATTTTTTTTTTAAAATTTATCTTCTTTCCTTCTTTCTGCATTCTGCAGAACCAAACGATGAATGAGAAATTTGACGCCTTCAATGGTTTCGTTTCATCCATGTCTCAAATAATTACCGAGTACCGACCGTCAATTAGATGGTTCAATTCCCATTGTAAGGATCGTCTTGACAATGAAGAACTCGCAAAATCGTCTGCCCATAGCCGTCCAGATGATTCAGAAGACGGCACTTCGAAGGAAGATAGTGATGACGATATAGAGGATTGGTAGGCTCATTATGTCGTTGCTGCAACTTCAGGTACGCTGCTCTCTGACATATTTCACTTGGAAGGGGATGGCTTTTTCTTCTTGAACACCATTTGATTACTGTAAATAATGATTTTAAGGTCTTGAGAATGCAGTTGTATAGGATGGGGTAAAGGAGGGATTAACGAACATCAATTTTGTAGAATCATTACGTTGCTACTAATCAAAATGGTGAAAAATGACTAGAAAAGTTTTTAGGTAGAAGGTTTTAGTTTATAGCCTATTAAAATTAATCAAGTCCTTGATTAAATTTCAAATTTCTTATGAAATTGAGAGTATTTTATCAATAAAAAGATTATACAAAAACTTTTAATTTTCATTACACTTGGTACTACTATATTCAATGATTTGTCCTCACCTTATCATGCGTCTGTTCT
>NW_021335239.1:0-271 GCF_001605985.2 Dendrobium catenatum
TAATGCTTTCTAAAACAATCTTTTAGTATAAAAATTTCTAGTTCAAAAAATTTTTGTACCAAAAAACTGCTTTCAAAAGCAGTAAGGAAGTTGTCTAGTATAAAAATTAAAAATTTTATATTGAAAAACTGCTTTCGAAAAGCATTAAGAAAGTTGTCCCAAATGAAGTCTTAGGCTTCGTTTGGGACGGCTTTTTTTTTGCTTTCTAAAACGGAGTTTTAATATAAAAATAAAAAATTTTGTACTAAAACTTCGTTTTAGAAAGTAGTAA
>NW_021335240.1:0-565 GCF_001605985.2 Dendrobium catenatum
ATAGCATAGATAGGCTTTCATAAAATTAAATCCAACGATACACCGGTTGTTTCTATTGCCTCTCGTGGTAAGGCTCGTGGTAGGGGCAGACGTAGTCGTTAATGGCTGTGGTTTTCGTGCTGGTTGCCTACTGGTTGCCCTTTTTTGGGGTTTGTGTTGTGGCTGGACTGGATGATTATTGGTTGTAGGTGGTTGCCTTTATTTGTTATTGCTTGATGTTGTTGCATAATTTTGGAGCTCTCCGGTTGTTTCTCGTTTGGCCGGGCTATGATGTGGCTGGGGCTAGCTTCCCCTTCGGCTGGCTCGTGGCAACCTTTGATGATGGCTTGGATTGGCTGCCTCGCGTGTTTCTTCACCAAATTGGATGGTCTAAGCTTGGCTTAAGGGAAGCTGGAAGTCTCGACCTTTAACTGAGCCCTCATACATTGTATTTGATTTCGTTTTCCTATCATGTTGCTTCTTTGAATTTCGTATCCTGTACTGTTTTTTGTGTCTTTAATAAAATTTTAGTTATTTAAAAATAAAATAAAATCCAACGGTAACCTTTTCAAGCCACTTGTTGATT
>NW_021335241.1:0-251 GCF_001605985.2 Dendrobium catenatum
TCGAAGGGCGTCGTTACACACCACCTCCACGTCCGGCACCATCCTCTTCTTCCCTACGGATCTACGGCATCGTCGTCCTCGGAGTGGTTTCATCACAAGCATGTTTCTTCTTCTCCCTACGAACCTAGAAGTAGATGAATGAGCGTGGCCTCAAGGTGAGACAATCACTTTGTTAACCGCCGGATTCTTGTGACCATTCATTTCCATTACTTTGTTGAAGATGTTATTTTATAGAACTTGTAAACTTAGTT
>NW_021335242.1:0-244 GCF_001605985.2 Dendrobium catenatum
AGAACTCTAGAACTCACAAAGAGATCCAAACATCAAAATTTTCTTTATCAATATTCATCATCCTCATTACATAAGAAATGGCCATTTATATAGGCCTCAAAATGACAAAGGAAATGAAAGACTAAAATGCCCCTTGGGCTACAATAGCGACCAGATACTCATAAGGGCAAAAACGGAAAGCTGAAAGAAATAAAATAAACTATTACATAAAAGACTCGAAATAAAACTCCTGATCGAGGTCGTT
>NW_021335243.1:0-202 GCF_001605985.2 Dendrobium catenatum
TTCAAGTAAGTTTAATTTTTAATTATACTCTGTATTGAAATTGAACTTAACTGATCTTCATTTCATAATATTTTACAATAATCATCCTTATTTATTTTGTCTAGACTAACTCATGATTTTGATTAATCTTTATTATCTTAGTTTTTCTTTGATTTAAAATTTTGAATTTTTCTTTTTAGTCTTATGAAATTGATATTTATTA
>NW_021335244.1:0-286 GCF_001605985.2 Dendrobium catenatum
CTTGGTCAATAACTTCTGAAGATGAGCTAAGATGTTGCAATAGACTTTGGGAATACCAGGATCAGGACCCAGTGGATTGGAAGGAAGGTTTGATTATTAAGGAGAAGTTCGAATTAGATTGTTAGACACAACTTGTTTTCCCATTTCTTGAGGAAGGATCCGAGGTGTTAAGACCTTACCACCATGAATTTAAACCACAATGATCTACTTAGGAGGAAAACCATTGGCAGGATCTACGCTCTCTTTAAGTGATGAAATGTTATTTTATTATGGGATGTCTAAAATC
>NW_021335245.1:0-315 GCF_001605985.2 Dendrobium catenatum
AAAAAACAAAAATTTAACACCTCATTGAACATATATGTTAGTTATACAACTATTACTAAACCATAAAAATTAGAAGATAGCGTAAACCTTTCGTATCATTTGCTTCATCCATTTACGAAGAGAAGAAGCGTGAAAAATCTGAAAATAAACATTTGAACAGTACATTACATTAAACAAATAATGGTAAAATTATAACCAAACCCTAAACCCTAAAATTTAACATATAACTTAAACGCAACGAAAGCGAAAGTAAAGCGTAAGTTAGGCACAATCATACGTCTTCCTGATTGATGATCTTCTACAGGTTCGTCGTCT
>NW_021335246.1:0-290 GCF_001605985.2 Dendrobium catenatum
TTAATGGGGTGAAAAGTGGAGTGGACTTGCTTTCCTACTTGACAGGCATCACAAAGGTGCTCTTTTGAAAACTTAAGTTTGGGGACACCTCTAACTAGGTCTTTTTGGGTCTCTTTCCTAAGGGTTTTCATACTTGCATGACAAAGCCTCCTGTGCCACAACCAAGAATCTTCAAATACAGTTTTTAAGTAAAAAAGAAGCAGCACATTTAATGTTATTTAAATCAAGAATGTAGACGTTGTTGATCCTCTTCCCCTGCAAAATAGTATTGTTACTTAAACTTACAATGC
>NW_021335247.1:0-216 GCF_001605985.2 Dendrobium catenatum
GACGATGACTATTATAAAGACTAGTTTAATTTATGACAAAATAAATATACTTAAAAACTATTTACAATATTTTGAATTTTTAGTGATTGAGGTGTTTGTTACTTGAATTTAAACATCATTTTGGAATTTTTTTTATTATCATGATGATTTACCTTTCTATTTATAATATTTCATATTAATATATATTTTATTTATAATTATTTAATATTATGCATC
>NW_021335248.1:0-360 GCF_001605985.2 Dendrobium catenatum
TATGGAGCGTTACAAATTTGCCTTATAGAGATTTATAACAAAGGTGATCTTTTGGTTGAAAAAATATAATATAATATTATTTATAAAAAATGCCCATTGATATCGAGACATTTAATTTGACCAACTTTGGTGTCTTGGGCTCTCTCATTGAGACATTTAATTTGACATAAGTTTGCTGATATTGGAGCTTGGATGGTCAAAAAATTAATTTTTGAAATTTCTAATTCTTATATGCGTCGAGATTCATGTATGATCAAGGCAATTTTTAATGACATATCAAGGATGAAATAAGGGCCCTCTCCAACAGGTTTTCTGTTAGAAACTAAGTACTCATTTGGGCGGAAATTTTGCCGAAAAAGG
>NW_021335249.1:0-217 GCF_001605985.2 Dendrobium catenatum
GCTCGTATCTAGGGCGATGCTCAGGACGATTTTCCCCCAATTTGAACTGATCGTCCAGGATGATATTAATATCGCCCGGGTCGATCACGCCATTTTTCAATCGTCCAGGAGTGCATCCAGGGCGATGCTCTGGCCGATCTTCTGAGATTTGTACTGATCAGCCAGGGGGATGTCCATATAGGCATGGACGATAAATTCGGCAACTTGTAATTAATGA
>NW_021335250.1:0-408 GCF_001605985.2 Dendrobium catenatum
AAGCCTTACCTTATTGATGGCAACATGTTTCAATGGTTGAGAAGAGAATTCGGTCGCATTTGTGTCCGAATCAAGTTGAATGATAAGCTGCCTACAGGAGTTTGGGTAGAAGGAGAAGAAGGTAAATTTTATTAGAAGATTGAATACGAAAGACTTTCGAATCTTTGTTTCGATTGTGGTAAAATCGGTCATGACAAGAAGGAATGTATCAAAAATTCTGTATTGAATAAGGAAAGTCCATATCTAATGAAGATGGATACGTCCATTAGCAATAATGAAAAGAATGCAGAAGCTGATATTCAAAATCCTGCTGTCAATGTGAATACTTCTGATAGTTATGGTCCTTGGTTATTAGTAAATTATGGGAAGAATAATGCTAACAAAGTTTGGAATAGAAGACCTACAGGC
>NW_021335251.1:0-305 GCF_001605985.2 Dendrobium catenatum
CTCCCATGATTGTCAGATCAATTTAGGCATAATTATATAATATCATCCAGGCCGATCAAATAATCGTCATGGCCGATTTCCAAAAATATAAAAAACCTAATTAATCATGGCGGCAATTTCTTTCTGTATTGAGCATATCGTCCTCACTGATACAGGTATTACCCAGGTTGATCAGTTAATTACGGCTGCCTTAAATAAGAAATCCTAATTAGATCTTCTATTTTGAACTCTATCATCCAAGACGATAAAAATATCGTCCGGGCCGATCTGAGTAAAAACACAAGTTCTAAATCTCTCAAGTGTGT
>NW_021335252.1:0-323 GCF_001605985.2 Dendrobium catenatum
ATGTTATCCAATATTATCAAAAAATGCAAAATAGATTAATAAAATTATAATGATTTTCAATTTTCCTATCATAATGAAATATAAGATTTCACTTTAAATTATGTCCTCATTTTGTTTTTTACATTAGTTTATTACTAAGAAAAATTTGCCCCTCCTAAGTTAAAAGGTTGGTTCCGCCCCTCTGAGAGAGGGTGCAGCATTCATAAGAGACACTAGAGTTTTTACGTGGTTAAAGGGGGAAAGACCACAGGGCCTGGCATAGTTTGAATGAATCTACTAGTATTTGTAGTCGATTACAAATGAGGCCCTTCCTTAGGAGAAGG
>NW_021335253.1:0-269 GCF_001605985.2 Dendrobium catenatum
GGCCAACTGAGATACTTTGAGTTAAATTGACCAAATAAAAATAGTGTGAAAATTATTTTGAAAATTTTCTACATTTTAAACAATGATGAAATTCTAGACAACGAAAGTAAAAAAAATATTATTTGCAATTAGACAATAATATTTGCACAAAATAAATAATAAATCTATTTTTTTTTAGTTCCAGTAAAACAATTTATTTCAATTTTCAGTCCGATTTGGGGATCCAACTAACCAATGAGGGGAGCACTAATAATTTTTCAAATTCTAAC
>NW_021335254.1:0-440 GCF_001605985.2 Dendrobium catenatum
AGAGAATAAATTCTCATTGTGACTCCTATATAAAAAAGGGACACCAAAACTTGATAGGGGATGTTGCCTATTTTGAATAGTAGAATGTTTCTAATGTAAAAAAGAAAATCAAAGGAGAAGAAAAAGGACTTGATAGGGGATGTCGCCTATCTCAGATAGTGAAATGCCTCTAATGTAAGAAAAAAGTCGAAGGAAAATAGAATGAAAAAGAAAAAAAATTTCTTCAACATTAAAGATGAGCACTAAATTTGGGTAGGGGATGCCACCTACCAAAAATAATGAAAAGCCTCTAAAGTAAAAAAGGAAAGTGGGGAAGAAAAGAAGAGCAAAAATTCTAACACTGAATTTGAGTCATGAGAGGGGACCCAAGCAAGAAGGGAATAAAAGGAAGCAAGGAAGCAAGAAAAAATGAAGAAAAGGAAGATAAGGAAGAGAGCTCT
>NW_021335255.1:0-236 GCF_001605985.2 Dendrobium catenatum
GAGAAGCCTTTACAAACACTCTTTCCACCACTATCCAGTGCGACAGAGAACCGTCGTCCTTTTACACTATCCCCAGTATTGGCAGAGATCCTTCATCCTTTTACACTATCCCTAGTGTTGGCAGAGAACCGTCGTCCTTTTATACTCTCCTGGTGTAGGAAGAGAACCCTTCGACTGTTCACACTCTCCTAGTATGGGAAGAGAACCCTTCGGCTGTTCACACTCTCCAAGTGTGG
>NW_021335256.1:0-232 GCF_001605985.2 Dendrobium catenatum
GGACAAAAACGAGGTCAACACATGTTATCGATTTTTAACTATCTATATGTGAATACCTAATTTATGTAATCTTTATAAGGAAAATCAACACTTGTTCTCAAATAATCTCATCCTCTTCAACTGTGAGAAAAGAATTATCATTGTACTTTCTATTATATAGTGGATTATTCAACTAGATCAAGTCCCATTATTTTTAGGTTTTCTACATAAAAAATTTTCTCATTTTCTACAA
>NW_021335257.1:0-230 GCF_001605985.2 Dendrobium catenatum
TCTTCATCATTGGAGATGGAAACGACCGGATAGGATTGAGAGACAACCCAAATAATGGCAGAAGGGGACTAATTTTTTTAAAATATCCTACACCATGCCCAGTTTGAGGGAAGTCAGTTCGCCAAATACGGGCCCGCCGTTGAGCCTGACTATCTGGCCAAGTAGAATGGACAAGACCTCGCTAAACAAAGTTATCCACATCAAGGAAAAAGTATCGAGGAATTTGCATG
>NW_021335258.1:0-574 GCF_001605985.2 Dendrobium catenatum
GCCGATATTGAATCCTACGATCATGCACCGTTCGTTGGCTATTTATTGGCCTTAATGATGTCAGAATTTAACGATCTTGGGCTCGTTGGATTTGTCTCGTCTAGCTGTTCGATTCGAGTATAAGCTCGTCAAAATCGGAGACCGTTTGGTAACTCAAATTGCGGTTTGAACCTTCCGACAGTGCTTTGAACTCTTGATTTGGACACATTTGGGCTCGGATTGGGTCGATCTTGGTGTCGTTAGGTTCGTATTTCCGAGACGCTCAGTTTGACTGTAAGCCCGCTGAAATCGGAGTTCGGATGCTCCCGGATTTAATTTTTGAGGTTTTCAACTAACTTTTGCCTCGAGATTCGTGCCTGATCAAGCTAATTTTTTGACGATGTATCAAATATTATATTATTAATTTAATTTAAATATCCTAATCCACTATTAGCATTTGTTTAAACCATTTATTTTTCTTCATTCAGCCGAAACAGAGGCTTGGTTTGAGAAATTTAAAGAAAAAGTGGAGAGAAAAAATAAATTCATGGATTTGGAGATCGCGTAGGAAATTTACTTGTCTAGCTGTATAGAA
>NW_021335259.1:0-241 GCF_001605985.2 Dendrobium catenatum
GAATTTGTTTTTGAGTGTAAGTTTTTTTTTTATTGTACGTTTTCTATTTTTTTTTTTTAAGTTTGGTTTGATTTTCTTAAATTAAAAGTCAAAAATTGGAGGAAATCCTCCATGACGACTTTTGGTTCGTACTGGACGATGTGAGATAAATTAGTTTGCGTGTATTTTAACCGTTTTGAGAGTAGTTTTTAATTAGATCGTCTTTACGATATTACAATCGTCCAGGACAAAATTTTTTTTC
>NW_021335260.1:0-322 GCF_001605985.2 Dendrobium catenatum
TTGCAAAGGAAACCACCCAATGCTACCTGTTAATGGGTGTTTCCTTAAGAAATACTATGCTTGATGTAGCTCATTTTATTAATTAATAAAATTTCTCTTTCTTGATTTGCAACTTGACTCTTCCCTGTTTAAGGTCTTACTTTATCTTAACGCTCTTAGCCTTTTTTCCTTAGGGTCGGATTGTTCCCTCCCTTAGGATCACACCGGCTAGTGGTGGAGTACGCCCTCCGTGGCACCACCCTGGCATTTGACTTGGGAATTAGTGGTGGAATACGCCCTTCGTGTTACCATCCTGATTCACACTCGCTAGTGGTGGAGTACG
>NW_021335261.1:0-252 GCF_001605985.2 Dendrobium catenatum
ATTAGTACGAATACATTACTCAATGCGTCAACAAACATTCACTTAAACAATAAAACTAAAAATTTAGTCATATATAAGAAACATATTACCTAACAGACAACTGATATCAAAGTATTCTTAGAGAGTTTTTTAAACACTTTTAGAAGGAAAGAGCAGACCTCATTTAATCATTTTGTTAAACTCAATTTTAATATGTATTAGTTTAAGCTTTCCCTTGCCATGGAATGAATCCAGAAAACTAAACGCCCTTTC
>NW_021335262.1:0-308 GCF_001605985.2 Dendrobium catenatum
CCAGCGTAAAATTCTAATTTGCATGAATAAAAACTACTAAGTAATAAATCAAGGTAAAGTTATATTTATCACATATTAATTCATTATGAACAATAGCGAAGGTTTATTACATGTGGGATTAGACTAAAGAATTAAAAAAAACTACAATATAAATACATGAAACATAAGACTCACACAAATAAAAGTATAAAATTACATAAGTATTATTAATCAATATATAATGTCACTACTTCAACTAAACATCCAAACAACAACAACAATAATAAAAATAAACACGTACTCAACCTTGATAGATGCGAAAGGATGGA
>NW_021335263.1:0-249 GCF_001605985.2 Dendrobium catenatum
AATGCCTTTATTATTAAAAGTAGAACCCCAAAAAAACTTGTTAAAAATTCTCTCAAGTTTAGAACAAACAGAAATAGAGGGCAATAAAGTATGAAAAAGGTAAATAGGCATAGAGTTTAAAACAGATTTTATCAGAATAAGTCTGCCACCATAAGATAAGAAGTTAGAAGACCAATTGTTCATCTTTTTCTCAATCTTAGAAAAAATATTACCAAAAAGAAAGCTTCTCTTCTTACCTTTGTAGATAGG
>NW_021335264.1:0-360 GCF_001605985.2 Dendrobium catenatum
CCACATCCGCACGGTTTAATTGCTCAACTTTGGTCTCGACGAGACCGATGAAGTGCACCTCATTGTCACCAACAAGGTGACGCAGGTAGTTGCCCGTGCACTTCTTACGGGCCCCCCTGCAATTCCAGAAAAGGGTCGTAGACATTAAACACCTATAGGGGAAGCGTCCCCGCCGCTGGTTGGTGTTGTTCCGTCCTTACGCCGTTTCCTCGGCGCCTCTTCAATTGGCCCCAAGGCTTTAAGCTCTTTATCGAAATGAGCCTTAGATGCTCCCAGTTGAGGCCTAGCGGGCCGAACCCCTGCTGTGAACAGCAGCGGAGGAGTTAAGCCAGGACGCTTGTCACCCTTACTTGGCCGAAA
>NW_021335265.1:0-307 GCF_001605985.2 Dendrobium catenatum
CGACATGATGCCATTCCTGTCAAACAAGCTCCTCGACCCTTGCGCTTAGAAATCGAACAACAAGTCGTTTCTGAAGTTAAGAAATTGGCCGAAGCCGGGTTTATTCGGGAGGAACAATACCCCTCTTGGGTAGCCAGCGTCGTGCCGGTCCGAAAGAAGAATGGTAAAATTCGGATTTGTGTCGATTATAGGGATCTGAATAAGGCATGTCCTTAAGATGAGTTCCCTTTTACAATACCAGAACTCATGGTGGACATTGCCTCCTCAAATGTCATTTTCTCATTCATGGATGGCTCATCGGGTTATA
>NW_021335266.1:0-1470 GCF_001605985.2 Dendrobium catenatum
ATCCATTCAAAAATTGGCTCCAGAAAAATATTTTATACAATAATATATCAAAGTAATTAGTTATAATCATGAATTTTAAAATCAAGCATTTGAAAAATATCAAGTGACACATAAATTCTTTCTAAGTTTTAGAGAAGAAAGCTTGCTTTTGGTGGGCTCATTTTATGCCTCTTGTCAATTAATTTGGCGCATTTTATGCATCTTTTGATTTTTGATACACTTTGTGTATATTTCTCAATTTGGCATCTTTGCACATCTTTTAATTTTGCATTATTGGCCACTTTTTTTTTGTAAGCTAGATCCATTTTTCAAAACTCTTAAATACTCTTAGTTGTGAATATATCTTTCAGATATTAGAGAAAAAAAACTCACTCTCTAATATAAAGAAAAATAAACCACAAAAAAAATCAAAATTATATGACAAATACAACGACAAGATTACAAAAAATTTGAAGGTAATATAAGGACTTTGAATATTATATATAAGATAGATTACTTTAGGAAGACTGAGAAGATCTTAGTCGCAAGGTCCAGTTGTTAATTTGAGATAAACCTTTTTTTAGAAAAAAAAATTACACTACTAAAAGAAGTTAGAGGAAGGAAAACAATCAACGGTGTTTCTCCCTTTAACTGATTTTGGGATGTCAAACATTGACTACAAATTTAAAAAAAAATAAAAATAAGGCACAAGATATCAATTTAGCAGTGATTAAAAGAAACATAAAACATATGAAGGAAAATAAAATAATAGAAATGAAACATATGAAAAGTACAACAAAAAATAAATAAAGAAAACTACAACAAAAAGGAAACAACAAACAATAGATAGAATTCAGAAATCAGTAAGAATCAAGTTCATGCATTTATGTCAATCACAACCAATCTGATCCTTAAAGTACTAAATGTGTTAAAGGATAGTTGTTGAGTAAAGATGTCAGCCAGTTATTTCTCAGTTGTCATATGGTGTAACTTAATGTCTCCTTTAGTCACAAGATATCTAATAATGTGATATCTTATGTCAATGTGCTTAGTCCTTGAATGTTTGATAGGATACTTAGAAATACAGATGGCGCTAATGTTATCACAAATGATCAAAATTGTTCCTACAGGTAATCCTAAATTTAGAATTTGCTACTTCAACCAAAGGACTTGGGCCACACAACTCCCTAAAGCAATGTACTAAGCTTCAGCAGTGAAAAGTACAATAGATTTTTGCTTTCTATTAGACTAGGAGACTAAAGACTGTCCTATGAATTATCAAGTCCCAGCGTGCTCTTTCTGTCCACCCTATATCCTATAAAATTAGAATCATAATATCCAAAAATCTCAAAAGAAGTGTTATGCATTGGATACTAGATTCCTAAGTTTTGGATTCCTAAGAGATGTTTAAGAATTCTCTTAACTACATTCAGGTGGGATTCCTTAGGATTAGTTTAAAATCTAGCACAGAGGCAAACACTAAGTATTATA
>NW_021335267.1:0-272 GCF_001605985.2 Dendrobium catenatum
ATTAATAAGATTCTTCGTTGTTTAACTACTTCTTATGATGCTAAAATTACTGCAATTATAGAGTCAAAAGATCTAAACATTTATTCTATTTACAATCTTCTTGGTTCACTCATTGCTTACGAGCAAGGAGTTAGTTAAAGAAAGATTGATGTAGGTAAACCACAAAAGGAGAAGAATATATCACTAAAAGTGGAAGAGTCTGAGAGTGAACACTCACAATCCGAGGATGAAGACGATATTGTATTGATCACTAGACAATTCAGAAGCTTTCT
>NW_021335268.1:0-279 GCF_001605985.2 Dendrobium catenatum
TACCCAATCTTGAGCTTGTTCAAATTGCAGTCTTGATCCTATGTACCTGGAATGTTCGTTGGCAAGCTAGTCATAGTAAAACAGAAGTGTTTGTAATCATCAAAATTCTATTTATAAAAATCATATACGCAACATTCTCCCCCTTTTTGATGATGATAAACACACAAGAAAATCTAAGCAATGAAGATAGTGAATTAGAAGCAGTATTGAAATAATGAATTGGAAGCAGTGTAAACAACAGATTCAAAATTCAGAATAGAATACACTACTCCCACTTTT
>NW_021335269.1:0-578 GCF_001605985.2 Dendrobium catenatum
AGGCCTTTGTGGCATCAATTAGTTAAACAAGTTTGCTTGAGGGCTTCTTTATAACACCTATTGCACCTTGTTTTCCATTTGGAATAATAGAACTAATTTCTCATCAAACACATTCATATCTTGATTAGGCATGTCACCATCATCACCATTGTTTGAATCTCCACTCCTTTCTTGTAGGTCCATTGAGAGTACAAAGTTAGGTGTTCAAGCTAAATCTGTTGTGGCAACAATTTTATCATACATCTTCATAAGCTTCTCCTCTAGTTCAAGGCAAATACCATTACTCTTGAATTTGTTGGAAGCAACATAACCAAATAATTCAAATGTTATTAATTATATATCAAATTCACAATATTTTTTACGTGTTTTATGTGCTAGTTTATTTTTTATTTCTATTTTTTCCATTTTACCCTTAGGGGTGGTCATATGGTGTTGTAGCCCGAAGGGTATTTTAGTCATTGTTTCTTTTCTTTTCATGAGGCCTATTTATAGGCTAGTTCTCTTGTATTTTGGGTTAATCATGAATATGAATAAAAATTTTAGCTTTCTTGTTCTTGATCTCTTTGTGAGTTCTTGAG
>NW_021335270.1:0-255 GCF_001605985.2 Dendrobium catenatum
AGTCCTATCCGATAACCGATTTTGTCCTGACCGATGCATTTTATGGTCATCGTCCTGGCCGATACACTAGATCGTCCTGGACGATCCACGAGTCGGCATGTTTAAATCCTTAAAATTGGCCCAGATGATCCATTATTGGACAATCATCCTGGTCGATCCAGTGTTCGTCCTGGATAATACACGTGGAACAGATTTGAAATGTTTTAGCTTTGACCGGCATGATTAATTATTGTGCATCGTCCTGGACGGTACACC
>NW_021335271.1:0-791 GCF_001605985.2 Dendrobium catenatum
TTCTTGGCTTCTAATCTCTTCGTCTCTCCGCAAGTGACACTCCACCTGTATCTTTCTTCCAAGTGCAGCAACTTTAGGGTGTCCTAGGTTTATGATTCAAGGTTTGTAAGTCCTTGAAATTTTGTGTTTTGTAATTTCTTCTTTTTAGTTTTATTGTAAAAGTTTGTTCTTCCCCTTCTTCTTCGTCGTTTCGGTGATTATCTCCCGTGCGGGCGAGGGGTATAGGCATCCCTAGATTTCTTGCCCACACCAATTCTTCAATCCCCCCTCTTTAACCTTGCGTACATCCCCTCCGCAGCATCAATAAATCTCCTCTTCTTAAGCTCTTATTTGTCTTTGCCATCTGCATTCTTCCATTCCACTGTAATCTTCCATTGCACAAATTAAGCTAAAAAGAACCAACAATAATCTTCACTTATGTGCCCCCATTTGCTATCATTATGATGGAAAATAATAATGATAACACAATAATATTATAGTGTCAAATGATGCCAAATTACAAAATCTATATAACTTGACCAGTTATATAAAATAATCAAAGCATAAATAAGGATATAAATAGTTGATTAAAATAGATTTGATAAAACGGTGGGGGCCAATAGATAATATGTGAATATAGAATACTTTACAGGAATAAAAATTTATGAATAAACAATAATAGTGTTTTGTTGAACAATTTGAGCATTGGTAAAAAAGAATGGTCAAGATTTACCAATAGTTAAATATGCTTAGCAATGATAATATAACAGTCTTCGGCCTCGTTTGATTAGGCTTATTTTCTCAGTTTCCAT
>NW_021335272.1:0-633 GCF_001605985.2 Dendrobium catenatum
ATTGAACTCATTCATGTTACAACTGAAAATCAACTTGTAGACATTTTTATAAAACCTTTAGCCTTTAATATTTTCAGTGCATTAAGAACAGTGCTTGGTGTGATTGATTTAAATGCTTAAATAAAAATATTCTTGCAACATTGATGTTTGTTTATTAATTAAATGTTTTGTATGTGCTTATGATTTTGTTTTGTGTGATTTTTTCTTTTAGAGTATGTTCTTCTTCGTTGTTTTTGGTATTTATTTTGTTTTGTTTTGTTTTTGAATTGTAGTTTTTATTTGAGTGCAAAATTTTTTTTGGTCATCATCATCCGGGATGAAATATTTTTGTACGGGATGATTTGTGTAGTGTGACAAACTATCGAATTTTGAACCGTTTGAGTGATGTTTTTTAATGTACTTCTTCTGTACGATCGTCTCGATCGTCCGAAATGAAATATTTTTCAAATGACGGGACGAATGAATGAAGCAGTTTAATGGATAAGGTAGTTTTTAATATGAACTTCGTCCTCCTCCTCCTCCAGATCAGGGACCGTCCGAGTGATTGTTGTACTTTATGTTTTGTGTTTGTGTTGTTATGGTTTATGTGTTAGTTATTGTTTGCTTTTAGTAGTTTGATGTATTTCTTCTTTA
>NW_021335273.1:0-214 GCF_001605985.2 Dendrobium catenatum
AACCATTTCCAAGCCTCAAATCACTATTTTAGTGAGCAGAGAGCATTCTAGAGAGAGAAAGAGGACTTTCACATATAACTTTCGCTCCGACGAGATCTAGCTCTTGGTGTCTTCACCAACGTTGTAGAGGATCACTGCAGCTTTCCAACAAGGCCAAGATCGTAATCATCCAACGGCTGGATTGTAAGTTATACTCATTTTAAGTTTATATTTC
>NW_021335274.1:0-480 GCF_001605985.2 Dendrobium catenatum
TTTTGATGGTAGACAATATGAGAATACCTTGCCATAAAATTGAAGTGCTTAGGAGATAATCGAAACTGACCCCCGGACGAGGCCTAAAACCCATCTACCATTCTGAAAATGCCTCTGTTAAAATGGCCGCATCCAAAGCGAAAGTTATGTATAACATTAGAGGAGAGTCTTAAGGTGTCTTTAACGAGAAATCCTTGAGTTACAAAATCATCGCCATACAGTAACTCATAGAGATAATTGAAAAATGTCCACCAGTTGCCACAATGTCTTTTGAGTTGGGAACAACAGATGGAGAAGCAGGAAATACTTCTAAAGGTGGAGGACTCATGTGGGACATAAATTGGGTCTTTTTGCTTATGGCATAGATCGCAGGGCTTACATTGAATCCATGTTAGGTCGCTACTAGTGTCAATCTCATCTGAGAAGAACTTGGGAGGGGTGCCTAGGCCTATGGTGATGATAAAGTTGTTACTACCAAGA
>NW_021335275.1:0-233 GCF_001605985.2 Dendrobium catenatum
TAGGGGACACTTTGAGATTTCGGAACCATCCGGAAGTTTCCCTACTTAATCTAAGTGTTGGGCTTTATGTTTTAGGACTGAAAGTAATTTTTAATTAGAGTTGAGCATTTTATTAGAAATTTGGGATTAGATTCCTAAAATTTGGGGTCTTATAATCAAAGATCCGCCCCAGAACCTAAATCTATTTTGGACACTATACCACAGTCGTCCGATCCTAACTAATGCAGTGCAAG
>NW_021335276.1:0-229 GCF_001605985.2 Dendrobium catenatum
ATTGTAGGATAAAGACATACTATGCCTAGATGCAACTCTAGAAATAAACCCATGACAATAAAATAAATCAAATTAGCTATATCATCTCTCCTAAAGAAAAACAAAAACTTTTCTTTTTACCTACACATTATCGCATACCAATTATAGTAAAAGCTAAAAAAATATAAGAATCATGTACCAACCAAATAGAATATTGTTGCGTGTTAGAAAATACGCGGCGGTAGAGTTT
>NW_021335277.1:0-394 GCF_001605985.2 Dendrobium catenatum
CCTGACATTGCATTCATAGCGTCCATTCCTACAGGTGTAGGATTTACATTAGGTGCACTGCCACCTACCGGTGCCACATTTTCGGGATCTTCAGAGATCCTAATAGGTTGGGATGACTGACCTTCCTCTCTTTCAGGTATTCTTTCAGCCATTAAGTCTGTAACACATTACATTAATAGTTAAGCATATATATCTATAATAATGTGTTACTATTTAGACATTGTCACATTATCCTCATATAAAAACATACAAATCATATATAAAAAAATATACACATAGTGTCATAAAAATCAATCAAAATTAGACTCATTACTTAACTTAGAAATGCTATGTTTCCTAGGCTCTGTAATAATTCTGTCACATCAAATTTTATCCTCTTAAATAATTAACTTTC
>NW_021335278.1:0-318 GCF_001605985.2 Dendrobium catenatum
GACGAGTGAAGCTTGACTCTTTTGCTACACCAATTGAATTGGGGCAAAATGTCAAAATTTTAAATTGAATCAAGTTAAGATTGAATTTATAGTTGAAATAAAACTTGATTTTAAGAATTAGATTGAATCTGGTTTAAGACCGAATTTGAATTTGAGATTAAAATTGAATGGATCTTCTTCAAATTTTGTGAATCAACACACTGAGTTTCACTCAATCATGTAGGTTCACAAAATTGATATGAAAAATCCAAAAATTGGGCTAAACTCTTTTATTTCACCAGTCGACTTGGGATGAAATGTCAAAGCCCAGATTTTGAC
>NW_021335279.1:0-246 GCF_001605985.2 Dendrobium catenatum
AATACAATATATTTTTTTAATCAAAACAAAAAATGGTGACTCCACTGGGGAAAATCCCTCTCTCCATCTTTAATAGCGGTATGAATTTTATTGAGTCGGTAGTCTTAACTACCTTTCTCTCCGTTGGTCCCTCTACCCATTTCTCCCTTGGGTGAGTGTGGCCAACTCAATTAAGACTTGTCAAACGAGAGGTGAGTGTAGGAAACCTTCATTTAAGTCGGGCTTTGACATTTCGCCTCCAAGTTA
>NW_021335280.1:0-367 GCF_001605985.2 Dendrobium catenatum
CAACCATATCCTGCATCATGTATAGATCATATCATATAATGTCATATATGTCATTTATCATATATGTTCTTATCATATGCATATGCAAGTAATGTATCAATGTAAGCAAAATAAGCAAGATAAGACACATGGCTACCTTTGATATTTTTCTTGTATCTAGTCATGTAGGCTAACCCTACAAGAACTAGTCTCAGTCATATTAATCATATTTTCATGAATCATTTTCATATCACATATCATAAGTCAATCATGTGGCTTTCATGTAAGCATTTGTCATTTTTTATCCATTGGTGTATCATATCATATTAATCAATCTTCTTATACCTCCCTTTTTCATATCATTTCACCATAAGCCATATTTAAAAAA
>NW_021335281.1:0-6305 GCF_001605985.2 Dendrobium catenatum
TTCACGCTCCAGTAGTAAGAATCCTCCTTCAAACACTATTTCACACTCTCTTCTTCACTCTCCCTTCAGTTTAAGCGAAGACCAGTAAGAAAAAAAGATTACAAGACATTTTTAAGTGGACCTCATATAGGAAAGACATGAAAAATTGTCCAAAAACTGCTGACTTTTTATACACAGTCGATCGTCTCGAACGATCATTAGATTGTCCTGTAAGAATAGTGTAAAAATACTTTATATACGAACCCTTTGTATATTGGTACAAACTGACTTCATACCCGATCATCGTCCCGTATGAACTAAGTTCGTCCTGGGATGAATAGTTATATCAAGGGTTCGTTCGGATGAAACTGCAGGACGATCCCAAATTTTCAAGGAATAGAGGACTTCATCCTGGGATGAATATGTGTGTTTGTCTGGACAAATAGTTCATGTCATGTGTCCAGAGAACTTCGTCCTAACACGAACAGGATGAATCATTTAGACTATAAATACAAAGTGAGAATCCATAGCACATCATCTTGGGATGAATTATACACTTCATTCGGACGATCAATATAAAGTTAGAAATCCAGAGCCCATCATCCATGAACGAATGGTACACTTCATCTAGATGAACAGTTCAAAGTGAGAATCCGGAGCACATCATCCCGAAACGAATAGGGAAATTCGTCTGGATGATTAGGACTTAGAAAAATTTTCTCACTTCCTGTTCGTTCCATTGCTCTTCCGAGGGGATAACTAACCTGATCATCCCGTACGAACTTGATTCATCTCGTATGATCAGTATAAGAAAATTTGATTTTTTAAAGATCTCTTCAAGTGTGTGTGTGCTAAGTTACTCAATTACAATCACACTCTCTCAAACTCAATAAATTAAAAAATACAGACTTCAATTTACAAACTATCTTATATTGAAATTGATTTGAAGTCTTCATTAATCTGGAGTTCGATTATCCTGAAATATTAGTTCACACAAGAGCAAAAACAATTCTTCCAAAAAGTGTTAGGAGAATATAATACTTAAAATAATAATGTTTGGAATCATCAAAACTATACAAGTTGCAAGAATGTAAAATATGCAAATAGCAACTCTCTTAACATGTTATTTTATCTCTTCTTTTTGATAATGTCAAAAGGGGGAAAAAGTATTGTAGTTGATTGTATTTTGTTTTAATTTTTCCTTTTATTTAGTTTTTATTTTAAATAAAAAAAAGCTTTCACTTATTTTTTAATGTAATTCTTTTAGAGAGGGGGAGTTTAGGAGAAAATATTTTTAATTTACAAATTCAACCAAAATTATTTGCCATCATCAGAAAGGGGGAGATTGTTGCAACTCGGGCTTCTAAGTTTATGATTTTGATGATAATAAATAATAGTGATTAATCTTTTATTTCTTCTAGTATTTGTAATGCATATTTTTTTGTGTGTTTACTAGTACTTTAGGTACACCATGCACATTTCTTTGAAGATTCAAGACTCACGATTGTGTACAATCGTTTATATTAAATAAGTCTGTAATTTTTATTTCTTGAGTCAAGTCTTGTAATGATGTATATTAGTTTGTTGATCATACACACACATAAAGGGAGCAAAAAATGATTTTAAATATTTTAATTTTTTGGTACATCATACTATATGATCTATAACATACTATATGATCTAGTGTAACAAAAATTAATTAAAATATTTTATTTTCTTGATTTTTTTTTAAAAAATATAACTAATCATACCGTATGATACATTATAATTAGAAAGCTCACCGTCCATTAAATTAAGAAAAAAATTAAATTTGAAAAGTTGTTAATCGTACTATACGATTATGATCGTACTGTACGATGTTTAAAATATTGGCTAATTTAGACATATTATTAGTCAATAAAAATGGCTTAATTTTGATAATTTGATTGTACTTTATGAACTGGATCATACTGTATGATCAATAGAGATGATCTTGGTCATCCCATGCTTCATCCGAGATGAACTGCTTTTTTTGAACTTTTCATAGAACACATCATACCAGACATCATATAGTATGAACATGTAATTGAACTATTCATACAATACTAGCTGGACTTCGTATAGTACTAATAGGTTAATTTATGCACATCGTATTTGATAATATTGCGATCGTACTATACGATCTTTGACGGCAGAATTGAGTTTTTAGGGTTTTTTGTGCCCTCTATTTAAGCACTCATATAAGACTTTATAAGAGTCTTTGGCATCCATTAAAGCTTCATTTTTCTGGAGAAAAGTTGAAGAGAGAACTTGAAAGGGAGAGAGGAAAAGGTGGAGTTTGAGAGAGGGAGAAGATCCTTGGAGGGGGTTTCAAGGGAGTGTGAAGGAGATTTGGCACGGTTGCTCCGGCGAGCTTGCACCTCAGTACCGTCGGATTCAAGATTCATCTTGAGGGAAATTTTGGGAAGAAGATTAACTCTTTGGTGTCAAAGGACTCGGCTCCTTCGCCGCACCGGGGAAGGTGGAAGTGATTTTGTAAGGGTTTCTCTTCCTTGCCAAAGGGGGAAAAGGAGAATCACTAAAGGTTTAGTGTAATACTTGGAGGGTGCCTTCGGGGAGTAGACCTAGGTCATAGTTTGACCAAACCACTATAAATCGGTGTGTTCTTTCCTTTATTATTTCTGCACTTTATTTTCGCATTCATTTTTATTGTGATTAATTATGTGGGTGAAATTAATAATTTATTTTTTTGTCATGAATGTAATTCGCTTCCACATAAAGTTAAAAGTTATTTATTTTCTTTAAAGAAGTTATTTTAAATATCCAATTCACCCCCCTCTTGGCGCATCTCGTAATTTCAACTAGTATCAAAGCGAGTTTCAAAAATAGTGTTTTAGAAAACCTTTAAAAAAATTGATCATGTCATATTTTGGAAATTGTAATATTGTAGAAAGCTATTCAATCACACGACCACCTTTATTTGAAATATTTATTTTAATTTTTAGAAAATGTGCATGTCTACTTTCTTGCAATCAATTGATTATCGAATGTGACATATGATTCAAACTGGCTATTCTGTACTGTCACGTATTATAGATGTAATTAAAATTTGTATTACTTTTACTGAATGGAGTAGAATAGAATAAATTATTGCTCAACTAAATGCTAGATGCTTGAATTATTTTTTTTATGCGTTAAATTCTGACGATTGCAAGAGAATCTCTACATGTACTACTGATAAAGATGTTTGGGATAGATTATGTAATATATATGAAGGTACTAGTGAACTCAAGTAATCTAAGTTGAATATTCTAATGCATGACTATGAACTTTTATGAATGAAACCTTATGAGACGATCTTAGACATGTATACTAGGTTTATAAATATTATGATGCCATTGCATGCTTTAGGTAGAAAATTTTTAAACTTTGAAAATGTTAACAAAATTTTATGCTCTCTACTTGATAAGTTTGATGCCAAAGTCATGGATATATATGAATCAAAAGATTTGAATGCTTTTTCTATAGATGATCTAATAGGCTCACTCATTGCTTACGAGCAAAGTATGAGTCAAAGACTTTTGGATGCAGGTGATGAGAAGACTATAGTGCTAAAAGCTAAAGACACAGCTGAATGTGACTTAGTAGGTGATGCAAATAAGGAGATAGCATTAATAATAAATAAATTCTAAAGTCTATTGAAGCATAAGCATAAGCATCAACAGAAGTGGAGAAATAGTGAAAATGATAAAAATATTAAATTTTCTTCTGACGTTATTTTATTTGGGTGTAGGAAATCTGATCATTTGAAATTTGAATGCCCCAACATAAAAACTCTTCCTGCAAAGGAAAAGAGTAAAAACAAACCTATTATAATATGGGGAAAAGATAAAAAGCAAAAAGTCTCCTAGGCAGACCTAGTTTCTGAATCATCAGAATAGGAGCAGGACGATAAGGTATAAGTATGTTAAGATTTATTTGTGTGTTTTGTTTATGTGTTTTGTATGTTTTATTTATGTGTTTTGTATGTTTGTTTATCTATTTTGTATGTTTAACTTTTATTTTTATTTTTATCATATTGTATGTTTTTGTTTCATTATTATGTTGTGTGTTATTTTATCTCTTCTTTTTGATAATGTCAAAAGGGGGAGAAAGTATTGCAGTTGGTTGTATTTTGTTTTAATTTTTGCTATTATTTAGTTTTAAAAAAAATTAAAAGAAAAGAAAGCTTTCCCTTATTTTTTAATGTAATTCTTTTAGTGAGGGGGAGTTTAGGAGAAAATATTTTCAATTGCAAATTCAACCAATATTATTTGCCATCATCAGAAAGGGGGAGATTGTTGCAACTCGGGCTTCTAAGTTTATGATTTTGATGATAATAAATAATAGTGATTAATATTTATTTCTCCTAATATTTGTTTGTGTTTACTAATATTTTAGGTACACCATGCACATTTCTTTGAAGATTCAAGACTCAAGATTGTGTACAATTAGTTATATTAAATGAGTCTATAATTTTCATTTCTTAAGTTAAGTCTTATAATAATGTATGTTAGTTTGTTGATCGTGCACACACATAGAGGGAGAAAAAAATAATTTTAAATATTTTAATTTTTTTGTACATTATACTGTATGATCTGTATCGTACTATATGATCTGTATCGTACTATACGATTTATATCGTATTGTACTATCTATATCATACTGTACTATCTAGTGTAATAGAAATTAATTAAAATATTTTATTTTCCTAATTTTTTTTTAAATATAACTAATCGTACTGTACGAACACACATTGTACTGTATGATCTGTTATAATTAGAAAGCCCATCGTCTATTAAATTAGGCAAAAAATTTAATTAAAAAAATTATTCTAATCATACTGCATGAACATGATCATATTATATGATGTTTAAAATATTGCCTATTTTAATCCTCATATTAGTAAATCAAAATGGTTTAATTTTATTATTTTGATCATAATGCACGATCAATAGAGACGATCTTGGCCGTCCCATGCTTCATCTTTGACGAACTGCATTTTTTGAACAGTTCATACAACACATCGTACCAGATATCATACAATATGAACATCCAATTGAACTGTTCGTAGAGTACTAACTGACATCGTACATTACTAATAGGTCAATTTTTGCACATCGTACTAGACGATCTTGCGATCATAATGTGTGATCTTTGATGGTTTAATAGAGTTTTTTAGTTTTTTCATTGCCCTCAATTTAAGCACTCACATAAGACTTTGTAAGAGTCTTTGACATTCATTAAAGCTTCATTTTTCTGCAAAAAACTTGAAGAGAGAACTTGAAAGGGAGAGAGGAAAGAGTGGAGTTTGAGAGAGGGAGAAGATCATGGGAGGGGGTTTCAAGGGAGTGTGAAGGAGATTTCACACGGATGCTCCAGCGAGCTTGCACCTCAATATCATTAGATTCAAGGTTCATATTGAGGGAATTTTTGGAAAGAAGAAGATCTCTTTCGTGTCAAAGGACCCGGCTCCTCCGCCACACCGGGGAAAGTGGAAGTGATTTTATAAGGATTTCTCTGCCTTACCCAGGGGGAAAAAGGAGAATCACAAAAGGTTTAGTGTTATACTCAAAAGGGCGCCTCCGGGGAGTGGTTGTAGGTCATGATTTGACTGAACCACTATAAATCGGTGTGTTCTTTACTTTATTATTTTTGCACTTTATTTCTGCATTCATTTTTATTGCGATTAATTGTGTGGGTGAAATTGATAATTTATATTTTTATCATGAATGTAATTCGCTTCCGTATCAAGTTATAAAAAGTTATTCCTTTTCTTTAAAGAGGTTGTTTTAAATATACAATTCACCCCCTCTTGGCGCATCTCTTAATTTAAGATTTTGGTGTCGGAATAGAGTTTTTATGTTTTTTTGAAGCCCTCTTTTTAAGTGAATCATACGGGATGATCCTACAATTGTCCTGGATGATATTTTGTATTGGAATTAAGTTTTTAGGGTTTTTGGAAGCGCTCTTTTTAAGCTCATCGTACGGGGTGATCCTGCGTTTGTCCTGGATGATTTTTGTTGTCAAGATTAATTTTTAGTGTTTTTTGAAGCCCTCTATTTATGCTTTGTCAAGGCACTTGATATGTGTCTTTGGAAGCCATTGAAGCTTCATTTTTTTGGAGAAAACTTTAAAGGGAGAGGGAAAGGGTGGAATTTAAGAGAGGTAGAAGATCCTTAGAGGTGGTTTTAAGAGAGTGTGGAGAGGGTTTCACATGATTGCTCCGGCAAGCTTGCACCTTAGTACTATCAGATTCAAGGTTGGTCTTGAGGAAAGTTTTTGGAAGAAGAACATCTCTTTCGTGT
>NW_021335282.1:0-222 GCF_001605985.2 Dendrobium catenatum
TAATATTTTCTAACCAAGTCTTTTTTGGTCTACCTCTGTCTTTTTTAACATAAGTCAAATCTAATACATCTACTTTCCTAACATGGTCATCGGAAGACCGACGTTTTTTGTGACCAAACCATCTAAGGCGACTCTTTCTAAATTTATCTTCCATTGGAGCTACTTCAGCCTTTTCACGTATATGATCATTCTGTATCCTATCTCTAAGAGTAAAGCCACTCA
>NW_021335283.1:0-289 GCF_001605985.2 Dendrobium catenatum
ATACTTTTGGAAATGTACTATCGTCCGACTTTTCGTACCCGCCTCGTTAGATCGAGCATCCGGGACGGGTCGTGACAAAAGTGGTATCAGAGCCAATTAAGATCTGAATCATACTGAAAGAGCCATTAGGATGAATATCAATGATTGAAAGTTTAATGTGAAATGAATATTTTATTGATTACAGGAATTAAGATAATCCTAGAGAAGAAGTGGAAAGATCAGTGCCTAATGTTAATGTTAATCCTGATGCATTGGCACAAATGATGACAGCTGTAACTCAGCTGATTCA
>NW_021335284.1:0-301 GCF_001605985.2 Dendrobium catenatum
CAGGTTTAAAATTTGATAACCCGCGCAGCATCCCTAGGCGTCACGTGTGTACCAATAACACGCTCGCCGGGGCCCATGCGGGTGTTTGATTGTATTTTCCCCTTTAGTGTATCTATGTGTATACAAACTACGGTGCACGTGCGAGGGTACTTTGAAAGTATTCGTAGACGCCTTCTGTCCGCTTGCATAGGAGTTGCGGATCCAGTGGCGTGGCGTAATAGCTTCTGAATAGAGTTGTTCGCTGCTACGTACAGGTAGACTGTGGTGTACTACTCGTTGCTTTCTGCAGGTGGTTCGTAGT
>NW_021335285.1:0-281 GCF_001605985.2 Dendrobium catenatum
TAGATATCCAACCAGATCTGACTTTTGTAGAGGAGCCAGAGAAGATCATAGATTATGATGTTAAGCAGCTTTGCAGTAGAGAGATTCCTTATGTCAAAGTTATGTGGAAGCATGGAACGGAGAAAGATGCTACTTGGGAGAAAGAATCAGAAATGAGAGAGAGCTATCCTCACCTATTTGACTATGGTATGATTTCTTATGCTTGTCTTAAATTTCGAGGACGAAATTTTTTAAGGGAGGGAGAATTGTCAAAACCCGAAAATGCCGTTTTAGGCTTCGCA
>NW_021335286.1:0-231 GCF_001605985.2 Dendrobium catenatum
GTAGACAACATTGTGGGTGAAAAAGTTGATCACATGCCGGATGTGACTTCCCTGAATGGTGCCGCTTCTGCCCACTTTTAAAATTAGTCTGTTGCTGCCAAAATAAATCGATGTCCTGCTGATGACGGTGGATCTATTGGCCCGATAATATCAGTACCCCAGCATTCAAATGGTCAGGATGCTATTGTTGGGTATAGTGGATTTGGAGGCTGATGTATAACATCACCGTGA
>NW_021335287.1:0-332 GCF_001605985.2 Dendrobium catenatum
TGGATTTTCTCACTACAGGAAAACAGCTCATTTCCGACAGAATTTCCGGCGGAAAAAAATTCGTCACAAATTCCGGCGGATTTTCCGACAGATTTCCGACGGAAAATTTTTAACAAATTTCCGACATATTTTTTGACTGGTTTTCCGACGGATTTTTTTCAAAGGACTTTCCGGCGGACTTTCCAGCGAATTTCCGACGAAAATTAAAAAAATTAAGTTATAATTTAATAACTTATTGTCAAATTAAATATTTTCTATTTTAAAAAATAACTTAAATTATAGAATTTAATAACTTAAATTATAACAAAATAAAATAAATTATCATTTAATAA
>NW_021335288.1:0-218 GCF_001605985.2 Dendrobium catenatum
CTCTCCCTCCCTCTCTCCCTATCTCTCTCTCCTTTCTCCCTCTCCCTCTCTTGCTCCTATCTCTCTCTCCTATTCCTCTCCCCTTTTCCTCTCTCTATCTCTCTTTCTCTCTCTCTCTCTCTCACTCACTCTCACTCTCTTATTACACACTTTTATTCCTCTCACTCTCACTCTCTCTCTCTCTCCCTCCCTCTTTTTCTCTCTCTCTCTCCCTCTTC
>NW_021335289.1:0-236 GCF_001605985.2 Dendrobium catenatum
GACACAAAGCAGAGTTGTGTAAGGAGAACTTTGTTCAACCCAAGCAACATGTTGTAAAGACTAGCGGTGAGTAGATGCAGGATAAACCTGGGGTCTCGGTTGATGCTAAAGGCAGTGGTCTGGGAGGTTTGGAGGAGATATATCAGTTGCTGGAGCAAATCCGGTTCATGAGAGTTGTTCAGATGTTGACAATAATAAAGGTGAATGGACCATTGTAACTAGAAGGAGAAGACCAA
>NW_021335290.1:0-254 GCF_001605985.2 Dendrobium catenatum
GCAAAACCCGTTCAATCGGGGTTGCATCCGGAAGAAATACCGACGGTCACCAGGCCATTGCGAAGAAGGGGTGTGCCCCCAGAACAACAATGGCAACAGAATCATTCGGTCTTGCAAGACGTTTCAGATTCGGAGGATGAAGGCCAATGGCATAGAGGTATCGCCACCGTGGACTCAGGCGAAGAAAATACTGGTAATCCTTATTACTTTGAAACCTGCCGGAGAGCAATGCCATATCATCACAATGAATTCAA
>NW_021335291.1:0-215 GCF_001605985.2 Dendrobium catenatum
CAGAAAGAATGATGATCTTTGCGAACACTAAAACCAATACTATGCGCGTATCGACAGTACATATCAAAAGCCTCTTTCTCACTATTACAAACAACCTACGAACAACAACCAAAAAGAGTTTAATATTGGAAACAGACACACAATTTTAAAATAACTTCTGTACCTACCGGTACCTACAAGTACCGACCGATACCTACTGATACCTAGCGGTACCG
>NW_021335292.1:0-339 GCF_001605985.2 Dendrobium catenatum
CGGGCTTGGGAAACGCATCCACTGTCGCCAGGTAGTCAAGTGACAGTGCGCCACACCCCAACTGGCAGTCCATATGTAACAAAAAGGGGAGGAACAAAAAACAAAGAACAAATCAAGCACGAAATCAACTGGTATCGACAGAAGAGACGAAGATCAAGGGAAACACACCACTACTCCGTTTTCTGCAAAAGGCGGGTGACCATCTTGTGAAAACGATGACATCTCCGCCCTGAAATATCCATGAATGATTCAGATTTAGCTCCATAGAGAGAGAGCAAGAGTGAGAGAAAGAGAGCAATACCTTGGCAAGGAACAAGGTTTGGTGTAAAAGGGGGGAGA
>NW_021335293.1:0-299 GCF_001605985.2 Dendrobium catenatum
GAGTTGAATGTGGCCTGGGTTACCAAAGCCAATGTCTCACTCCTTTATAGATCCTGGACATAATCGTTTTTCTCTCCCCAGTTTCACTCATGTGGCGAGTATGGCCTGGGTTATCAAAGCCAATAATTTTCCTCTCTTTATGTTCCAGTATACTTGATCTATATCTGTGAACATAATGTGAAAAAAAAAATGATTTTAAAAGAGAGGAAAACTCTTAATTGAGTAGAATCGGTTGCTCTTGTCACAAGAGGAACCCGGTTCCACACTCCAAGAGCCCAAAGTCCCTCCAAAATTATCTC
>NW_021335294.1:0-213 GCF_001605985.2 Dendrobium catenatum
CACCCATCCTTCCCTCACATCAGCAGACTTCCCAATAGCATCCCATAGCTCATCAAATGAATCAAACCGAGGAATCACCAATCCCCAGTTTTCCAAAACTTTGAAGACGTCCCGGAGCTTCTTGCAGTTACAAGTGAAATGATCAATGTCTTCCACTTCCCCACATCCCAGAGGACAATAAGTATCAGCAGAAAGGCCCCTTCTACAAAGCCA
>NW_021335295.1:0-217 GCF_001605985.2 Dendrobium catenatum
GGCAGTGATATGGAGGTTTTGGGTGGAGGAGCTGACGTCCATAGCGAGATGGCTGATGTACAGGTAGAGGCGGCCACCCAAGATGTGGCTAAAGTGATGGGGCGTCGTATTGCCTTTCCCTTTCTGCTTGGCAAACTCTAGCGAAGATGGTACCATTTCGGGGAATTTGACGTTATTACTACAGCCCCTAACTCCTTTACTTGCTTGTTCGCTAGCT
>NW_021335296.1:0-254 GCF_001605985.2 Dendrobium catenatum
TTTTTGCACTTCTTGATATCATATTTGTAATTCACTTTCATTATATTATTAAACTACTTTTAAATATGAAAAATAAAAAGTGCATAGTATAAAAATGAGACTATATTTATATTTTTTTCTATAAGCACTCTTATAATATTTTGTTAGCTTAAAAATGCCTCTAGATGAGACCCTTGAAGAAAAATGTCAATTAAGAAGCTGATGTTAATACTGATAAAATTGTAAGAGGTGGACAATCATCTAACCATACTTTC
>NW_021335297.1:0-1185 GCF_001605985.2 Dendrobium catenatum
CTGCTAAAAATTTGGTTAAGGGAGATAGGAATACTAAATTTTTTCATGTGCTTGTTAAGAGAAAACGTGCGAAAAACATTATCAGTAAAATCCAAAAGGAGGATGGTTCTCTTACTGACAATCCTATGGATATTAATAATTTAGCGATTGGGCATTTTCATAACCTTTTTAACAACAATTTTACTTCTGACCTTGCTAGGGATTTTTCCTTCATCCCAAGTCTTGTGTCTATTGAGGATAACCTTTTCCTTAATAGTACCCCGACTTTGGAGGAAGTTAAGAAGACTATTATGGATATGAATTGTAATTTTGTGGCTGGTCCTGACGGCTTTACCACCTTATTTTTTCAAAAAGCCTGGGATATTATCTCTTTTGACATCTATAATGCGGTTCTTGACTTTTTCGGGGGATCTCCGATGCCTAAATTTTTTTCTTCTACTTCCTTAGTTCTTATCCCCAAGAATAATTCTATCAAAACTTGGATTGATTTTCGTCCTATTAGCTTATGTACCTGCTTTAATAAATTGATCTCTAAAATTATTAGTAATCGTCTTTCTGTGCTTTTACCTAAAATTATTTCCCCTCACCAGATGGGTTTTGTGAAAGGGAGAGCCATTACCGATAACATCCTTTTGGCGCACGAATTAGTTCACGATTTGGATGTTAAAGTTAGGGGGAGCAATATGATTATCAAGTTGGATATTGCTAAAGCTTATGATAACATTGATTGGAATTTTATTTATTTAGCCCTTGAACTTTTTGGTTTTAATTCTGATTTCATTAATATCATTAAGAATTGTATTAACAATGTTTATTTTTCAGTCATTATTAATGGTTCTAAACATGGTTTCTTCAAGTCTTCTAATGGGCTTAGGCAAGGTGATCCTATTTCTCCCGCTCTTTTTATTATTGCTGCTGATATTTTGTCTAGGGGGCTGGATGACTTGTTTCAAATTCACCCAGATCTTTATTTTAAAACATTAGGTGGTTTACCTATTTCTCATTTATGCTTTGCGGATGATTTTATCATTTTTACTAATGCTGCCATTAATAGAATACATCATATTTTGCTTTTCTTGAATGATTTTGAAAAAAGTAGTGGTCTTTCCTTTCGTAAAAACAAAAGCTGTTTTATTGCTTCTAAGTGAATCTCTAATCAGCGTATTTTAGCCATTAATAATGCTA
>NW_021335298.1:0-226 GCF_001605985.2 Dendrobium catenatum
ACTGTTGTTGCTTGATTGTCATTATTTTATTATTTTGCTTGAATATTATCACCGTATTTTCCTTACCCGAATACTATCACCAAATTGACATTATCCTCCACTACTTCTCCAATAAACTCTATTATAATCATAAGAGATGAAGCTAGAGTTCTCAATTTTGTAATATTATCTTCTCTAATAGAGTGGAAGGGTTAACCTTTGCAAGTGGACAATTTCATCAACTCAA
>NW_021335299.1:0-247 GCF_001605985.2 Dendrobium catenatum
TGTTCTGGAGGAGGAGGAGGAGGAATGCCACCGAAAAGGTTGAAGTAGGAGGCCATTGACAATTTGAAGTAGAAAGGGATTGAAAGAGAAGTTTGAAAGTGTGATTGTTAAGTTAGAAAGCCTTCATATTTAAAGAAAACGATACGTTCGTCCTGGACGAAAATCATCGTTCGTCTGGACGAAATTATTTCGTACAGACGATCAAATTCGTCCAAAATGTAGCGGCTTTTCGTAATCAACACAACTT
>NW_021335300.1:0-388 GCF_001605985.2 Dendrobium catenatum
ACCAGCAAATTTATATTGGTTTTCTTTGATAAAATTTTGGTGTATAGCTAGTCTGAGGTAGAATATTTGCAGCACTTGAGAGTTATGTTGGTGACATTGAAGGAGCATGAGCTGTATTCCAATATGAAGAAGTATTTTCTTACATAGCAGAGGGTGGAGGATTTGGGACATGTGGTATCTAAAGCAAGAGTAGCTACATATCTTTTCAAGATAAAGGTTATTTCGGAGTAGACCTTACCCAAAAACCCTGAAGGCATTGAGGGGTTTCTTAGGACTCATAGGGTATTACAGGATGTTTATGAGGGGATATAGCTCTATAACATGGACGTTGACAAAGCAATTGAAGAAGAATAATTTCATTTTTTTTTTGTTCGGGGGGGGGGGGGGG
>NW_021335301.1:0-779 GCF_001605985.2 Dendrobium catenatum
TAGAAGGAAGAAAGAAAAGAGTGAAGTAATCCCAAATTAAAAGTAGAGATTCTTACCTTTGAACACCAAGCGAAGCCTTCACTCTTTAGTGGTAGAAATCTTCCTTTGAATGCTCTCTCATACTCTCTCCTTGAATCTTCTTCCAATAGGCACGAAGATCAATGAGCAAAAAGATTGGGTGGCGGTCTAAATTGGACTATATATAGGAGAGACAAGAAAAACCATCCAAAAGTGCAAATTTTTCAAGTCAACACGAAATGAATCGTTCCGTACGATCGTAGATCATCTTGGACGATTTTGCTTGAAGTGTCAGAAACGATCCTTATGTATATTGGTACGAACTATGTTCGTACACGATCATCGTCCAGTACGAATGAGGTTCGTTCGATACGACCCGTTATACATAGGTTGGTTCTTAAATAACTGCATGGATGTAATCAGTTTTGGTAAGTCAGTTCACATCGTCCTGGGACGAATAGGACTTCATCCGGACGAAAGCTTTATAGAGAGTAACTCGTCCTGGCACGATAATGAACTTCATCCGAATAAAATTTTTACAGAGAAGAATTTGTTCTGGGACGATTTGGATTTCGTCTGAACGAAATTTTTTACAGATAAGAAATCATCCTGGGACAAAAATAAATTCGTCCTGGATGATCACGACTTAGAAAAATTCCTCCAACTCCTATTTGTTCCATTTCTCTTACAGGGAGAAAACTGACCTGATCGTCCAGTACAAACTAGGTTCATCCCGTACGATCAGTACAAATTTTGTAAGA
>NW_021335302.1:0-265 GCF_001605985.2 Dendrobium catenatum
CTCCTGTCCATCATCTCTGCTAACAAGAATCTAAGGCTTAAACTCACAAAGGCATAAAATTCAAAATCATAAAAAATAAAGAAGGTACCTTGCGGAACTTCCTCGGTGTGGTAAAGGCTCTTGTGAATGTCCATCGCGTAATCAACCATGTTGGTCTTGCTAAGAAGGTCAATCTTGGCTTTGAGGATCTCTTCATCGGCGTAAAGTTGCCGCTCTTGGAGAAACTCGAGGAGCGGGAAGACGAGATGGCGGTCGAGGTGAGGGG
>NW_021335303.1:0-202 GCF_001605985.2 Dendrobium catenatum
CACGTGTGTACCAATAACGCGCTCGCCGGAGCCCATGCGGGTTGAGATTGTATTTTCCCCTTTAGTATACCTATGTGTATACATTTTATAGTGCACGTGCAGGGGGTATTTTAAAATCATTTGTATATGCCTTCTGTCTGCTTATACGGAGGTTGCAGATCCGGTGGCGTGGCGTAGCAGCTTCTGGATAGAATTTTTCGCT
>NW_021335304.1:0-1325 GCF_001605985.2 Dendrobium catenatum
TACCCTCAATTTGAATTTGATCCTCCACCATATTACCATTATCATCTTTGATTTTGAAAATAGTGTTAGAATTCGTTCTAGCACTAGCATAGGAATGGAAGAAATTTGTATTGCTATCACCATCAACCCACCATTTAATTTTCGCTCTTTGCTTCCACCAATCATTTAAGCAAGCCATGACAGAGTTCAATTCATTGGTTTTATTTTTCAGCAACCAGCAATCCTCATCTGATAGGAAACCAGAGACAGCTTCCTTAGTTTGAAGTTCCATGACTTCTTCCATTAATTGATTTTTCAACTTGTTTAAATCTTTATTTTTCCTCTTGCTCTAGAAGAATAATGCTCTAAGTGTTTTCCTGAATTTAGAATTCAGTATTTGAGCATAATTACCATAGAAATCCCATTCCTTCACTAAGGAGAAAGCAGCAGGTTTTGAGATCCAGCCATCTTCAAACCGGATAATCTTCTTTTTAACAGGGATGGAATTCATAAAATTCAGGAGAATGGGACTATGATCTGAAGAAATCCTTGCAAGGTGTCTTAGAACCAGTTGTTGAGAAGAGTTATTAGCCAAAGAATTTAGGAAACACCTATCCAATCTGTCAAGTATTCGACCACCACCAACATTGTTGTTACACCATGTAAATCTTAGTCCTATGAAACCAATTTCATGATAGTCGTTATTAGAAAAAAATGCACTCATCTCCTTAGGACCTTGAGAGAATTGAAACTTTCTTCCACCTCTTCTATCTTCCTTAGAAGTAAGACAATTGAAATCTCCCCCAACCACCATAGGATAATTGGTTGTTGAGTGCATTTCCAGAATTTACCATAATTCTCTTCTTTTATACAAGTCTTTGTGACCATACACGGTAGCAATCCTCCAAGTGCCCTTGTTATTGATTCTAAATTCTCCAATAACACATTGAGAAGAAGAATGAACAATATTGAATTCAGAAATCAAAGAATTCCAAAGAGTAATAATGCCTCCTGACAAACCTACTGAAGGCATAATATGAAAATTCCAATCATCTCCAATGAGTAATTTGATCTCAAAAGAATCTATAGCCGAAAGTTTGATTTCAACCAGCCCCAAAAAGAAAACTCCAAAAGAATTTATAAATTCTTTGATATATAGAGAAGCACCTTTATTTCTTGCTCATCTACAGTTCCAGAATGCTATAGAATTCATTGATGAGAGGGTGGGGATGGTGCCCCCACATTACCTTTTGAATCCATATCCAGTCTTCTAGTTTTGGACTGAGAGCTGATAGGACCGAGATCCTTAAGCTGTTTAGATTTTTTCTTCTTAGACATTGTCTTCC
>NW_021335305.1:0-258 GCF_001605985.2 Dendrobium catenatum
AGGATTTAGCATAAATCCTGCTCAAATCCTGCATAAATCCTGTTGCTAAACAGCTCCCTGCAATAATTCAAAGTCTTCCACCCAATGTTTTTTATCTTCAAGCTCTTGAGCTTAAAAGGCAAAGAGGGCAACTCTTTCAACTTCGGGCAGTCTTTTTTAGCACCAGTTCAATTAAGCCAGGAACAAACATCCATCTTCAGCAACTACTCCTGCCTCAAACAAATCTTCTAATGCTTTTAAACTATCGACATGTAGCAC
>NW_021335306.1:0-280 GCF_001605985.2 Dendrobium catenatum
ATTACATAAATACTTGAAAATATAAAAACATACATATGAAAAATAATATCATTCAGCTTAGTTAAGTTTAATTAGTATAAGATCTTGATCTATATGAAATTACAGCGGGTGATTCGACATCATAGACATATAAATCAATGCACTATCAAATTGATACATGATTTGTGAGACTATTTTGTTAAATGATCATGAGAAATATAAATCATAGGAGATCATAATCTATACAATAAGTAAAATGTTGTAACAAAATATTCTAAATTTAATGCTTATAATGTAATGC
>NW_021335307.1:0-209 GCF_001605985.2 Dendrobium catenatum
CTATTTAGTAACTTTTTCAATTTCCAATTTTTTTTATTTGGCTTAGTACCTTATAAAGATTTTGAATTCTTTTATATTGCGTTAACTTATTATTTTTAGGTGGTACTAGACATTGTAGGTACCAATTTTTATATTCAAGTATTTTTGAAATTTTATTTTATTATAAAATTTTTATTTATTATTTTTTTTCTTTTATTAAGGAAAATACC
>NW_021335308.1:0-251 GCF_001605985.2 Dendrobium catenatum
TTGACATGCAATGAATATAACAGTTTGATGAATTCAACGAATTAGTTGCCCTCTACATATAATGAGATTTGACATGCAATGAATATAACGATTTGATGAATTCAATGAGTTTGGAGTGAATGAAGTATATGTATAATCAATAGTGCTCAACTCCAAGCAAGCATTTTAGCTTGACTGCAAATAATAATTCTACATGAGGCAAGCTTACTAGTACATATGGAAGTCCCTACGAGACACTATAGAAGACTCCT
>NW_021335309.1:0-283 GCF_001605985.2 Dendrobium catenatum
GATCAGGGTCCCTCATTTTTCTAGTATGTGTTTTCTGCTGTTTGTTTCCTATTTTCTGCAGATTGTCTTTCTAGTCTATTTTAGTTTCTGCTGTGTTGTTTCTCTATTTTCTTTTGTGTGTCTGGACCCCTTTTTTTGTGATGACAAAAGGGGGAGTAGGATGTGGTAGGGAAAGGGTATGTGCTTGTAACTTTGAATTTCTAGTGAACTTTTTTTTTTCTCTTCTCTGAGTTTTTCCTACTTGTGTTTGCCATCATTAAAAAGGGGGAGATTGTTACAAATC
>NW_021335310.1:0-6590 GCF_001605985.2 Dendrobium catenatum
TTATGTTGTTTCTGTAACAACTAAGATTAAATTTAAAAAAAAAATATATTTTAATCTCTTAATTAATCAATCATTAAGAATTTATCAAAATAAATCAATCCATCTTAAGCAACTAAAAATCATAAACACAAAATATAAAATTACATTTATCCCTCAATTTCTTTTGTATGATAACCAAGAGTTCAATCAAATATTTGTTGGCGATGAGGAGTAAAAACTACAATGCCGAAACAAGCAAGCAAGGGAAAATAAATGATATCGGAATTTAATGTATAAAACCCAAAATAGGGGAAAAAATCATGGAGCCACACCACACAAACAAATCTACTATGAAAATTATGTGAAATAAGTACATATCATTTTTCTCTCTCACTCTCTCCTTGCTTCTCTTCTCACATGCAATATTCTCAATATTTTCCTCACACAAAATACAAGAGAAAGCCAGGAAAAATAATCGTAAGGGACGTATCCCTTCAGAAAAACGAGAAAGAAAACAGTCCAGTACGTCTTGTAGCGCTAACAGTTTGGAGCAATGCGGCACTCAAACCTCTCTCTTAATTTGCTACGATGTTGTATATAGACCGTTGCAGTTCTCCACTCTCTGTCGTTCAGCATCGAGACGCTCTGGAACACTGTGTCGGGCCTTTAGGGTATGCAGTGCCGAGGGGCTCTAGTACAGAGCGTTGGGCCATTGAGGTTCAAGCACGACAAACTTGAGGTTCAAGGCAATAGAACAATTCAATTGATTAACACAATTAGATTCCACACATAAAAATATTTTTCCTTTTCTTGTGGTAAAAGTGTTTGTCATATTGAAGAAGAAAAAAATTTATGCTGATCTAATTTTAGGTATGATATATTTTAATTTTCTTTTATTTGTTTTTAAGGGCATTGGACTCCTTCACATATGCGACAAAGAGAGGGTCATAACAACATTTTAATCCTCCATCCCAGACTTGAAATAAGCCTATTCTTTGATCGATTTAGAGCAAGCCAAACGGAAAGTGGAAATTTTGTAGTTCTCCATTGGGATTGACAACCACAATTGAAATTAATTAATAAATGATTAGTTTGGCTAAATTTGTCTTATTGGTGTTCCGTGTCCCCATTGGAAACGTTTTCTATGTGTTTGCAAAAGAGTAATCTTGCGGATGGCTATTAAATAACTTTAAAATGTTTTTAATAGTTTGCATGAGTAATGGAGAGAGTGGTTTGTGACAAGGCAATGGCATCCACGAACATCCCTGCGCCACAACATCTGCTCTCGCCAGAGTCTGATGGAAACGGCTGAGCAGCTTTACACTTTAGTTCCACTATCTCCTGCCACTGTTCATGCTAACGGTTATGGGCAATTTAGGCATTTTACTATTAAATACAGTCAGCTTATATACTCATGTAATACACATGAAACGAATCATTCAAAAATGTTGATTTCACTGTTCATCATCTTCTTCCTTGGTCTCTCAAGATTGCTTGCTGTTCTCTTTGGTTTCAACATGGTAACAGAGCTTCTTGCCTAACGGCCCTTTTTTTTTCAATGGGAGACTCCACCGCCTCCGCCCCCAATACGCCGCCACCTACCGACACTCTCACCGCTGATGCCTCAGCGACTTCCACTGAAGTCGTCATTCCGGCTACTCTAAAATTTCTCTTAGCCAACATAAAGAACGTTATCAACATTCACCTTCTTCCTGAAAATTACCCTACCTGGCGATCTGCCATCTACAAGCTGTTCGCCGCCAATCATTTCTCCGGCTATCTTGATGGCACTATTCTACCTGCCCCTAAACATCTTCTTACAGCCACTGGCCAACTCACTCTCAACCCTCAACACTCTACTTGGACTCTCATTGATCAAAACCTCTCCGTAGCCTTATTTTCTACCATATCTCCACCTATCCTACCCTACATTCTTACCCTAGACAAATCGGCATCCATTTAGAAAACGTTGGAGCAACGTTTCTTCTCCACCAACCGCTCTAGAGTTATACAACTTAAGAATGAGCTCCAATCTCTATCTATGCTTAACAAGACAATGACGGACTATCTCGCTGCCATCAAAAGCACAGTTGATAACATCCGATCCGCTGGTGGAAATGTCGATAATGAAGATGTACTTCATTACATCCTCAATGGATTACCGCCGTCTTATCAGTCTTTCAAGACCACTATCCGAAGCTCTCTACATCCCATTTCTCTGGATGACTTGTATTCTCTCCGCAGTGAAGAATTTCATCAAACTACTGATGCCCTCCGTGAGCTCTCTTTTTTAACTCCACCTACTACAGATGGCCAGCTTGCTCTGTTTTCAAATCGCGGTCGTTCCAGTGGACGCTCGTCAAACAATCGCGGTCGTGGTCGTTTTCCCTCTACTACCACCAGAGCTTCCCCCCGTCCTCCTCGTTTTGATGGTGACTGTCAAATCTGCGACAAGCGCGGCCACTCTGCCACCACCTGCTGGCATCGTGGCAACTTCGACTATACTCCGTCCTCTGGCTCCAATGTTGCTCTGGTTGCAGAACCAGAGTCCGCTCCATGGTATTTAGACAGTGGTGCTTCTGCCCATCTCACGCCTGATCCTCTCCCTGTTCAGCATCCAGCTCCTTACTCCGGTAGAGATCAAGTTTTTGTTGGCAATGGCAATTCTCTTCCTATACAGCATGTTGGAAACGGTCTTCTTCCTACACCCACCCGTAAGCTTCATCTCAAACCCCTCTTTCATGTTCCCAATCTCACTCATCGTTTAATCTCTATTTCTCAACTTACCAAACATAACAATTGCTCCATCACATTTGACAAATCTGGTTTTCATGTCAAGGATACGACGACCAATCAATCTCTACTCCACGGACGATGCCGTAATGGTCTGTATCCCGTCCCCTATCAACCATCCATTGTTGCTGCCTCCACAACTGTTGCTCCGTCCCGTTCCTCCCTCTCATGGCATCACCGGCTGGGACACCCAAATGCCAAAACCATGGCAGCTCTATCCAAGGCTTTTCCGTCTCTTTACATTTCGTCTTTTAAGTCTGTATGTAATTCCTGTGCTCTTGCTAAGAGTCACATGATTCCTTTCTCTATTTCAACTAGTGTATCCCGTTCTCCTCTTGAACTAATACATATGGACGTTTGGGGGCCTTCCCCTGTTTTTTCATATGATGGTTTTCAGTATTTTTTGTTATTGGTTGATGATTATTCAAAATACAGTTGGTTAATACCGCTAAAACTAAAATCATATGTTGCCATACACTTAATTCATTTCATCACCGCCATTGAAAAGTCGCTCAACTCTTCAATTCGCACACTTCGCAGCGACGGCGGTGACGAATTTAAAAATCAAAAGCTGCTGGCCTTCACTACCAACCGCGGTATAACTCATCAAATCACTTGTCCCTATACTCCTGAACAAAATGGAGTATCCGAGCGTAAAAATTGTCACTTACTGGAAACAGCTCGTGCACTTCTTCTTGAAGCTCAGTTACCACCCACCTTCTGGTCCGACGCTCTTCTCACTGCAGCATTTCTTATTAATCGGTTACCCTCTTTTACTACTCTAAACAAATCTCCTTATCATCTTTTGTATCAAAAACCACCAGACTACTCTTTTCTTCGTCAATTTGGTTGCCGCTGCTATCCTTGGACGAAGCCTCTATCCCCTCACAAGCTCGCTCCACGCTCCATTCCCTGTATCTTCTTGGGTTACACCATCAACCAGAAAGGCTTCAAGTGTTTCGATCCTATTTCTAAAAAAATCATCTGCTCTCGACATGTCCAATTTGATGAATCTTCCTTTCCTTTTCTTCCAACTCCCTCTATACCCCTGTCTCAACCATCCCATTATCTCCCATACTTCCCTCCAATTCAACATTCAAAAAGTTCAACCACAACCAGTCCAAATTCCTCTCCACTCACTTCACATACTTCTTCTCATCTATCCACCAACCCGACTACCTCACTCTCTCCCTCCCCTACCTCAACTTCAACTCACAGTTCGTCGCCTTCATCATCAGTTCCAATCATACCACCACCTTCCCACCATATGCTCACTCGTGCGAAAACAGGTAACTTAAAACCAAGAATTCTTCTTGATCTATCCCATACTATTCAATCGTCTCCAACATGCTTTACCATAGCCAACAAAGACCCCAAATGGTGCGCTGCCATGTCTGTCGAGTTTTTTGCCTTACAAGCTCAGGGAACCTGGTCTCTGGTTCCCCCGCCTAACAACACTCATATTACTGGATGTAAATGGATCTATAAACTTAAATTCTTGGCCGACGGTACCGTCGCTCGCCACAAGGCACGCTTGGTTGCACAAGGCTTCAAACAACAATACAGAATTGACTATCTTGAGACCTTCAGTCCAGTCATCAAGTTCACCACAATCCGGCTGTTTCTACTAGTAGCTCTGCATCACGACTGGCCAGTTCATCAGCTCTATGTGATAAATGCGTTTCTTCACGGCAAGCTGGATCAACCAGGCTACATGGCCCAACCACAAGGCTTTGAAGATAGCCATCTTCCAAACCATGTTTGTTTGCTTCACAAGGCCATATATGACCTCAAACAAGCCCTTAGACTATGGTTTGCCACTCTATCTACCTATCTCATACAACAACACTTTGTACCGAGCTCAGCCAATCAGTCGTTTTTCCTCTATCATTAGGCTAATATTCACATTTACATTCTCGTGTACGTTGATGATATTCTCATTACCGGCAGTGATCCCACCTCAATTGCAACATTGATCTCTAATCTCCAACAAAAGTTTCAAACAAGGAATTTGGGTCATCTCTCCAAGTTCCTCGGAATCGAATTCCATCGGTCCGCTGACGGATATCGCCTGTCTCAACAAAATTACATCACGGATCTTTTACACACAGCTTCCATGACAAATTGCAAGCCTCTGCTTACGCCTCTTCCATCAAAATATCCCACCGATCCACACCTTCAGCTGCCATTCCCACAATCGGAGCTCTTCCGTCAGCTCGCTGGCTCCCTGCAGTATCTCACCGCCACTCGACCTGACATTGCATTCGCCGTCAACAAGCTGTGCCAACATATGCATAATCCTCTTCTCATTCATTTTCAATTGTTAAAACGCATCTTGTGTTACTTACAGGGTACATTACATCATGGCTTGTTTCTTCCGAAAACGAACTTACTTCTCTCTGCCTATTCCGATTGGGTTGGCGATCAACTGGATCGCAAATCCACCACTGGCTACTGTTTACTTCTCCACACTGCCCTTTTGGCCTGGTCAGTAAAAAAGCAAACGACAATAGCCAGATCATCTACCGAAGAAGAATACCATTCAATGGCTGCCACCGCTGCTGACATTATGTGGACAAGGCGACTCTGTGAAGATTTTCAAATTCTCCTTCCCCCCACTGTGCTCTACTGTGACAATGTATCTGCCATGTCTATAGCTTGCAACCCCATTTTCCATGCTCGGACGAAGCATATAGAGATCGATCATCACTTCATTCGCGATTGTATTCAAGCAAAACACATTACAGTTCATCACGTCTCCACCCTCGATCAACTGGCGGACATCTTCACCAAGTCTCTTTCATCTGCTCGCCTCCTTGTCTTACGGAACAAGCTTCTGGTTCTACCCACCATCAGCTTGAGGGACGGTGACAAGGCAATGGCATCCACGAACATCCCTGCGCCACAGCATCTGCTCTCGCCGGCGTCTGATGGAAATGGCTGAGCAGCTTTACACTTTAGTTCCACTATCTCCTGCCACTGTTCATGCTAACGGTTATGGGCAGTTTAGGCATTTTACTATTAAATACAGTCAGCTTATATACTCATGTAATACACATGAAACGAATCATTCGAAAATGTTGATTTCACGGTTCATCATCTTCTTCCTGGGTCTCTCTAGATTGCTTGCTCTTCTCTTAGGTTTCAACAGTTTGAAAGGCCCCCTCGGTATCTAGGAGTGTCAAAATAGGTTGATGTGTTGCGTTCATGTTAAATTCGAAATTGATCTGACTCAAATATAGTTAATTTGCACCCAACCCGTTCAATAAATGAGTAAAAAATATCAACTCGAAGCTGACCAGCTAGTAATCTTAATGTTCTAAACACAACTCATTATGGTTAAATAATATTTTTTATAACTTATTAATCATTAAATTTATTATTTTTGCAAAAATATTATAAGATTAAACCCATATGTAAAAATGTTTACCAAAAAAATATGTTAGACGGGTTATTCTCTGGTCAAAAATTGTTTTGCAAGTCAACACAAATCTGGACTGTTTGATAAATGAGACAGAAAACCCAATCCAAACCTAATATGTTTATAAAATGAGTCAAAACGAACTCAACTTTTTCGGATCGGATTTTGATTGGGTTGGTACGTTGGATCAAATTTTGACACCCCTAACTAAAATGTGTCCGCTAATAATAGAGAGGGAAACAAAACAAAATTTTTGTTGTAGTGGGGTTGAATTCTTTTGATACTAAAAGGGAATCCTAAATAATAATTTAAGATGATCAAAAGTTGGTAATGCAATATAATAAATCCTCAATTATTTTTTTTATTTTTTGAATTTTTAACACTATCATAAAATCAT
>NW_021335311.1:0-205 GCF_001605985.2 Dendrobium catenatum
GCATATCCTAACAAGCCTCAGCATATCTTGAAAAATAGGCAGTTCTAATTACAATCAAATAAATACAATCATATTAAATAAATAAATTAATTCAACAAATTAATTTCCATATGCCAAATGCCCTACTAATTACAACCAATAATTTACTTAAATTAAAAGTTGTCGGGCACCACTAACCAAAAATCCAATTTCTAATTCTTTGATT
>NW_021335312.1:0-235 GCF_001605985.2 Dendrobium catenatum
TTTATGGGACAGCATATAGTGGCGGAGTTTCTGAACTACAAATCAGCGTCAGACAATGCTTTTCAATTGGGGAATAACGGCTTTCTGCTCTAATCAACCTTCGACTGATGTAGTAGAGCATATTTTCTTTGCCTTCTTCATTGTGTTGGGCTAATAATGTTCCGAGGGACTCTTCTAGTGCTGCCAAATACAGTATAAAAGGCTTCCCCGGAATTGGCGCTGCTAGAATGGGCGG
>NW_021335313.1:0-206 GCF_001605985.2 Dendrobium catenatum
TTGAATTTTTTTTTTTTTTCATATTTTGGAAAAAAAACTTTAGGTGTTAATAAATTTTTAATTAATAAAATTGAGGTAATTTTTTATAAAGAAAAGGAAGGAGAGGAAGATTAATGGTGACCTCTTAGACAAAGGGAAAGAAGAGGACAAAGGGTTTGTCATCAGCAGCAGCTTTTGGCCAAATAAGAAGAAGAAGAATATAAGGG
>NW_021335314.1:0-559 GCF_001605985.2 Dendrobium catenatum
AAAACTTTGTGGAGTGAGGCTAATTGAGATGTCTACTTTTTTCTGTTGATATTTTGTATTTTTTATTCATTCATAATCAAGTGCTTGTGATAAATTATTCATTGTAAATAATCTCCTGACTATTGTAAATAAGATTTTGATGAAAGAATATAGTGAAAGATTTTGATGTATGTGAAACTTAGTTGCTTTCATTGGATGCATTGATTTATATTGATGATTTTATAGAAACTCGATTAGATGATTAAAAGATAAAAGTAAATAATTCTTTCAATTTAGATCTTAGGGAATCATAGTTGTTCTCCTTAATAGAGAGGAGACCATAACTTGTGATGGATTTTATCAAATATCGATGGTTGATGGATATTAAACATCATACTTTAGCATTTGTCTGAACATGAATAATGAGAAATGTAGGATCAAAGGTTGAGCAATGTGGGGTAGTCTAAATAGTTGGAAAGGCTTGCATTAAATTTTGGCTACTCATATATGTTGGACATAACTCTTTGGAGGGCACCGAGCGATGGTCGATAAGAAATATTTGAGGTTAGGGTATGTTTGT
>NW_021335315.1:0-261 GCF_001605985.2 Dendrobium catenatum
GAATAGATTTAAGTAATTTGGAATCGTACAATCAATGCTAGAAAATACGTCAATTAGAAGAGAGATCAAATTTTTTTCAGAGGATTAGAAAGTAGAAGTAATGGACTAAAGGTTACATGAATAGATAAAAGTTGTTCAAATGATTTATGAATAAAAAGTTTACTTATAAGATAACACTCTGCGAGAGCAAAAAAAGAAGAGAAAATCATAAATGAAAATGAAGCAACTCATAAATATTACAAAATGGTAAGAACCTGCATG
>NW_021335316.1:0-327 GCF_001605985.2 Dendrobium catenatum
CATTTGGGCTCGGATTAAGTTGAATTTGGTGTTGTTGGGTTTGTATTTCTGAGACGCTCAATTTGACTATAAGCTCGCTAAAATCAGAGTTCAGGTGCTCCCGGATTTAATTTTTGAAGTTCCCGGTTCGAATTTGCCTCGAGATTCGTGCTCGATCAAAATGATTTTTGCATGATATATCAAATTGAAAAAATGTCAAACAATTGAAATAGTTGGAACTATCAAAATTCGTCTAAAAAATAATTTTGATGACTTTTAATTTATTAAATTTTAACTTTATGCAAAAAAAAAGTTTTATTTTTTATAAAAATTTAAATATTTCTAAAA
>NW_021335317.1:0-245 GCF_001605985.2 Dendrobium catenatum
GTGTTATTGTTTTCTAGTTTGTTATTTTTTTAAAATTAAAAAAAAAAAACAAAAAATTATGTTTTATGGTTCAAAATGCCTCCTTATTTTCATATATACATCAATTCAGGGGGAGTTTAGGAGATTGGTTTAATTTGAAATCATACAAACAAAAATCGTTTTGCCATCATCAAAAAGGGGGAGATTGTTAAGATTGTTGCTATTTGCGTGCTTTACATTTTTGCAACTTATGTAGTTTTGATGAT
>NW_021335318.1:0-286 GCF_001605985.2 Dendrobium catenatum
ACAGCAGCTTTGTTTATAGCTTTTGTAAAAAGAAAAACGTAATTATTTTTTTAAATGCTTTGATGCCCAACCCATATAATATAAAAAAATGGTAGTGGAGAGAGAGATCTTTGTAAATTATTTTTTAGAATGATTAACTTTTATGAATTGAGATTTTATTTGAAATATTAATGTCATTTAAGTCAAATTCAAATGAAGAATGTTGTTTAGTTTCAGCATTTATGATTATAAAGTTTCTATTAAACAATATTTTTTTAATATAGATATATATAATTAAACATATGTT
>NW_021335319.1:0-463 GCF_001605985.2 Dendrobium catenatum
ACTAAACAAAACTAAAACACAAAATAAAAAAATGAAATACATAAAAATAAAAACATAAAAAAAAAATCACGAAAGGCTTTTATCCATTATCTCTCTCCTGGTCCGATGCTTCAGATGACAGATCTGCCCAAGAGATTTTTTGCCTTTCATTATTTTCCCAGTTTGAATTTAGCTTTGCCTTGCCCTTTTCTTTCGTAGGAATAATATTTAAATTAGGGCACAGATTTTTCATATGTACAAGCTTCCTGCATCGAAAGCAAATAATGTCAGAAGAAATATGGACATCCTTACCACTTTTACCTTTTTCCACTTTTGCGTATGCTTTGGTGAGCTTTGTTATTTGCTTGACACGTCATTGCTATCATCACCAACTAAGCTTCCTCTTTCGAAACATCAGCTTTTAGAACAATCATTTCACCTGCATCTAAAAGTCTTTGACCCAAACCTTGCTCGTAGGCAATGA
>NW_021335320.1:0-836 GCF_001605985.2 Dendrobium catenatum
ATCTCCTCTCTCGGTGACTGATAAATAACATTGACGCCTGATTCTCAATGCCTAAAATATTAATTGTTGTTTTTTGAAACTTACCAAAAAAAGCTAATGTACATGCTCGGTACCGTTAGGTACCGGTCAGTACAAGCTTGGTACCGCTTGGTATAAGCTCGATACCGCTAGGTACATACTAGGTACCGCTCAGTACATGCTCAGTACCGCTCAGTATATACTCGGTACTGCTCGATATCTTTCCATATAAATAACTTACGAACTTTAAAAACAAGCAAAACTTCAAATTACTCTTACCCTGACAGATTGAACCCCGCTAGGGGGCAGCGCTCCCTTGGACCCCCAACAAACTGATATATTGTTGTATTCATGTTGTCTTATTATTGAGATATTTTGATTTCACTTCATATCAATTATAATTTCTATGTTGAAGGATAGTAGTTCAAATATAAATTATTCATTAGGATTTAGGAGGAATATAAATCTTCGTCTTCTATCAAGGAAAACCCCACTTTATATGACATGTGATAATAAGATGTGGGATGTTGCCGGAGATGGGTTCGAGTGCCTTGATGATATGAGATTATTTGAGGTTGCAAATCTTTCTCTAGATGAACCAGAGTTGGAAGCAATGATATTCAATGATGATGATATTGAAGGCTAAGGATCAACCTCTGAATATAATTCTATCATTCCATCTATTGAGTAGTTGGACATTCATGTTGTAATAAATGATTTTTTGTTTATATTTTTGTGGTTGTACTAGACATTTTGTACTAAATATCTTTTTGTTATAAGATAAACAAGTTATCATGAAATTGATTTATTATTGCTTG
>NW_021335321.1:0-214 GCF_001605985.2 Dendrobium catenatum
AGAGAACAAAGATGTGGACTCAAGTTGAACATCTGAATTGGCACGAAGATCTGATTTGGACTATAAAGGACTTGTACTCGAACAAGAGCAGTGAACTTTTGAACATGAACATGAACTGTGGACTTGCAGACTGCCGAACTTGATTGAATACAAGCATAGGATCTGAACAAAACCTACATGATTAATAAAGATCAAATTCAAATGAAATGAACTC
>NW_021335322.1:0-1974 GCF_001605985.2 Dendrobium catenatum
TAGATCAATTAGGTCCCTATTTAACAAATCAAAGGACAAAAAATGAGACTTCTAAATAGTTGAGGGGCTATTTTGGTACTCCGTAAAAAGCCATAGAACCATTTTAGTCCTTAACTCCTTTTAATTTGTTTTTTGCTAAGTGTCATCTAAGGTGTTAAGCTTAATCTTGCCAAACTTTTTGAATAATTTCTATCCATACTATCTTAGATCTAACCCTTTCTTAATACTTCAGCACTCATTAATGAAAATCTAAAAATTTAAACTTGTCAGAAATACAGGATGTGACGACAAAGGCAAGCAAAAAATTATTTGAGCTTTAGTTGATTCCGTAGTTTTGATGTTTACCTTGTTATAACCATGTGTATGATAATGAACCTACTTAGAACAGGTTGTGTTCTATAAAATATGTGTTGGTTTAGTTTGTTTCTTTATGTTGGTTTTAGTTTCCAACCGGTTGTTCTGGTTGTTTTCATGATTTTGCAACAATCACTAAATTGTTGCTATTAATCCTTATTTCAGCATAATTTCCAGTCCTCTGCTTAGGAGCTGACTGTGTTTATTTATTGTTCATAGGAGCCGCTAGTCCGAGAATTGTTAAAAGCCACATATTTCACATTCCCAGAGTCATTGGTTTTGAAAGGATGATAATGATCACAGTGTCATTCGCATGATTGTTCCCTTTGAATGATTGGAATTATTATTGTTACTTTGTTGTATCTTGCCTTATTTGTTGATCAGTTTCCTCTAAGATGAGATTTTTTGATGTGGACATCGATCAGAGGTTCAAGCATGTGTATCGCCGGAGATAGCGCAGATCGACGGCCACGACTCAGAGTTTATATTTCTAGATATTTATGCATTTTTCATTTATTTCTTGGAGTTTCCTATTGTACCCTTAGTATGAGCTGAGTCATGATTGTAGCCCCGAGGGCAATTTAGTCTTTGTATTTTTCTTTTGTGTTGGGACCTATATATAGGTCATTTCTAGTTGTATTGGAGCTAATGAAGATTGAATGAAAATTTTATGTTTGTTTCTACTTCTTGCATGAGAGCTTGAAGAGAGAGAGAGAGAGCTCAAGGGGAGCAAATCACAAGGCCCATCAGTCGTTGGAAGAGTCCACGGCTCGTGGTTAATTTCTTCTATCATTGCGTTCGTAATTTTCTTCCAATTTCTTCATCACTGCAAGAAATCCCTCCTCACCCCATTGCCGCCGCCCCTTGGGAACCCACCGCCGACCACCACCATAACCCCGGCTAGCCTCCTTGCCGGCAACCTCCCCTCATCCCCCAACCACTTCCTGCACAAATTTGAAATTTGAAATTTGAAAATTTCAAATTTCGAATTCTTTCCTAATTTGGAACTCCAATTTAGGAAAGCTTTCGTCATGAAATTCAATTTCAATTTGATTTAACTGGGAATTATGAGACCAATTGCCATGTCATCATCCTAAATTGGAAACCCTTCTCCCTTTAATCCCCCTCTCTCCCTCTATGCATGCTGTCGGCCCCCCATGGAGAGATTTCCATTAATTGCTTATTTAATATTTTGACCGTTTTGAAATCCTAATTTGAATTCAAAGGTTTTTTTTCCTCCTAAATTACTTAAAACTGAAATTAATTTTCAGTTTTAAAATTTTAAACCTCCTCCTTCCCTCCAAGCATGCCGTCGGCCACCCCTCTTGAAGAGCCCCATTAATTGCTCATTAATCCTCTTAATTACATTTGAAATTTGAAATTAGTCTCAAATAATTCCCTCCAAATTTACTAAAATCTAAGAATAATTTCATATTTGAGTAAACCTCTTGCCACTTCACCTAACCTAACTCCTCTCCCTCATTGCACCCGCCCCTCTCTCCCACCTTGGCCAAATTCCCCATTGCTCCTTGGGAATCCCACCGACCCCTCCTCTTTTCTCCCCTTCTCTTGTACATTGAGATGCCTAGAGACGAAGAGGACGACACCTCTCCTATTCTC
>NW_021335323.1:0-205 GCF_001605985.2 Dendrobium catenatum
CACATAAATCAACCAACAGGTAAGACATCACTACATTTAAAAGATGCATACGCTCACAAGTCACAATACTGTGAAAATTTCCTTATACGCTACAGAACAAGCGCTCTATAACATATCTGCATTAGATGTTGAAAATTAAGTTAAATATTTCTTTTCAAATTCATAAAAGCACGAAGAGAAGAAAAAAAAAAAAAAAAAAAAAAAA
>NW_021335324.1:0-597 GCF_001605985.2 Dendrobium catenatum
CTTCATGGTCCTCCAATCGCTGATGGGGTGTTCACCGCGAGCTTCGCGCATGTTCTCTAAGTTGGTCCAGTACAGGTTGGCTCGACCAATTAGCTTCATCTCGGCGAACCTGACTTTACTAGCTTCCGAGATGTTGTACCATTTAAAGTAGCTGTCCATCGATTTGAGCCAATCCAGGAAAACTTGGGGGTCAAGGGTTCCGTCGTAGTTTGGAGCGTCAATCCTAATATTTTTCAGTAATTGAGCGTCGTTGTCTCTCCAAGGGTTGTCATCTCCTAACGGTTCATGATGGGGTCTCGGGTTATAACGGTAAAGGTCTCTAGGAGGGCCATTATCTCTGGGGGGCTCACGCTCAGCTCGGTTGTCATCGCCATATGGTGAGTGCGGCCTGGAGGGTGTATAAATAGCGGGGTTCCCGATACGCTCGATGTTATCTAGACGGTCGCTTGTATGGCGTCTAAAGTCTGCTAAATCCGTCTGGGTGTTGCGCACTTGTTGGTTCAAAGTGCCGAGTTGCCCCACAATAAGGTCGAGAGTCGCTTGGATGTGTTCCGGATCCGTGGGAGAAGGTTAGGGGTCACTAGGAGAGGTAACGGG
>NW_021335325.1:0-522 GCF_001605985.2 Dendrobium catenatum
TCATGGGAGTGTTAATTGGCTTAGCTTTGTCCATCTAATACTTCTTCAAATTTTCCTTTATATATTTTGTTTGATTTAAAAAGGTCCCATCCTCCAATTGTTTTATGTTAAACCCTAAAAAGTAGGATAACTCTCCTATCAAACTTATCTCAATCTCTCTACTCATTATTTTAAAAAAATCATCACACAATTTTTTATTAGAAGATCCAAAGAATATATCATCAACATAAATCTGAACAATGAGTAAATCATCTCAAACTCTCCTAAGAAAAAGGGTGGTGTCTACGCTTCCCTTGACAAATTCCCTCTCTAATAAGAATGTGCTAAGCCTCTCAAACCAAGCTCTTGGTGCCTACTTTAACCCATACAAAGCCTTTTTTAATTTAAAAACATGATTTGAAAATTGGGAACTCTCAAAACCTGGGGGTTGCTCTACAAACACATCTTCTTTTATTTTCACATTTAAAAAGGCACTCTTGACATCTATTTGAAAAAGCTTAAATCCTTTATAACATGCAAAGG
>NW_021335326.1:0-2448 GCF_001605985.2 Dendrobium catenatum
CGGCGGGCAGGTCTAGGAAGCGACGCTGGCCTCCGGACACGATGGTAGGTGTCGGGACGCGAGTGAGCAGGTTGGGCAGCTTCAGTTAGGCGTGGTTAATGATGGCAGGTTCGATCAGCGCGGGCAATTCGACTCATTCCAGGTCAATCTCGGGTTTTTGGGTTAACTCGAACCCGACCTGATTGTTAAAACGGGTCGAAAACCTTAACACGAACTCGACCCGGTTCAGGCTCGGGTCAACCTGAACCCGAAAATTTCGGGTCTGATTTTTGGGTCGTGTCAAATATTGACACCCCTACATGAAGGTATGCGAATTACTTATTGATAGCTGGTGTATTAAAAGTATTATTTCTCGAGCTGTTGTACGAGATTTACAAATTAAAACTACTAAGAATCAGCACCCATACAATATAAGTTGGTTTAAAAATAGAATGAACATTTCAGTCACCGAAATGTGTTGACTTACTTTTTCTATCGTCAAACACTACATATGTGAGGTCCTATGTGATGTGTTTGACATGGATGTTTTTAATATTGTTTTAGGAAAATTGTGGCAATTTGATGTTGGCGTTGTTTATGATTGTCGAGCGAAGGTGTATTATTTGATTGGAAGGGGAAGAAACTCAGATTGTTGCAGACAATATCTAACTGTAATTCAGCATCGACCAAGGGTAAAGTGATATGCACCTTGTCTCAGGTTCGTTACTTTTATTAGTTTGGAAGGATTCAGCCATGATGCTTGCATTGGTTTTACAGAACAAAATCCCAATAATTAGAGTCAATTTGCCAATTGATATCCTGAGACTTGCAGAATTTTGCTGATGTTAGACCTGTAGAATTGCCAGCGAATCTCCCTCCTTTGCAGGAGTTACAACATCAAATTGACTTTATTCTAGGAGCTACCCTTTCGAATCTAACACATTACAAAACAAATACGAAGGAACACGGCATTCTAGAGCAATTAGTTGACGACCTTTTGAAGAAACATTTAATTCAACCAAATTTGAAGCCAGGTGCAATTCTTGCACTACTAGTACCTTAAAAGGATGATAGCGGACAAATGTGTGTTGAGAACAAAAATGTCAACAAAATAATGATTAAATTTTTCTTCCCTTTGCATCGAATTGAAGAATCATTAGATAAGATAATGGGGGCTACTATGTTTTCCAAGCTTGACCCTCCCTAGTAGCTACCTCCAAATTTGAATTTGCCACGATATGAGTTCAAAATAGTATTTATGACTCATCAAGGTTTATGTAACTGGAAGGTCATGTTGTTCGGGCTATGCAACATGCATCCAACCTTCATGCGGCTAATGAATGAGTCTGCAAACATGCATCAAAGATGCAAAATCATCGTTCCACATGATTTGGTTATGATATTTACATGTACCACCCTTTTGATGACGCACAAATTATATCCAACTCGATGGAGTTGAGCACTTCTAAAGCTAGGGACACATGATGCGGAGCATCTTATAGCTAAGGGATATTTTATATCCACTTCCCTACAGCTTTACTTATCAATATTATCACCTTTTTACAATTTCTATTATAAAGGATTGTTAGTTACCATTTTCTTCTTTAGTATTAGTTTAGTAGTACTCAATATTCCCCGAAGTATATAAACTATATAGAGAAGAAAGTATATCATGAAATATACTATTTGTCTTTTACTGATCCAAATTACTTGTTTTTTCTAAACCATCCGTTATTGAGACTGATGCCTCTGGAGTGGGTGGTTGGTGCAGTTGTTTGTCCAAAAATGCTTATGATTAGCAAAATTGCGTAAATTCTTGTTAGTAGCATTATGGAAATGATGTCTCAAAACAATTAAAACTCCAGCTCAAAATAGACTTATTGTAAACATAATTGGCTATGTTTATTCTATTGAATACAACATGGGATCTTCAAATAAGGTGTGGTCAATGTGCTCACATTTTTATCCAAAAGTCCACATGTAACAGCAGCACCAACGATGACTTTCTTCTCATTTATAATAACTGTGCGAGCTAGAGATATTCTGAAAGCATCTAATTGATTTACTAAAATGTTTCTCATTGTTGCAATTTATAGGTTCATATGCTAGATCTTAGGTGGATGTTACTTTATCCCTATTTTGTACATTTTTTTCAACTAAGCTTATAATAATTTGTAAGGGGAGATTATTGGCCCAGTAAGCCTTCTATGAAAACCAAGGTTTTAAACATTGAATCGGACTGGTCGATCAGATTGGTTCTACCATGAATCTATCTTAAGGTCGGTTTAGTTTATCTTGAAAATCGTTTATGCAACAAACTGGGTTTAACAGGCCCGAACTGCCGATTCAATTGATGAACTAGAGATTCGGTCCCGGTTCTCTTCACCCGGTTCAATTTTTGAACTATTTAAATAATCAAATAAGTTGATTTAATATATTAAAAATAAAATATTAAATAATATGTAATTT
>NW_021335327.1:0-485 GCF_001605985.2 Dendrobium catenatum
AATATAACTCATTCAAATAGCAACTATTCAAACAGCATACCCCCCTCCCCCCGATCTCTCTTGGCATTAAAAGAAGACCGAAGCCGCTTCTTCGGTTCTTTCGCTATTGTTCGACTTCGCCCCTCCAGCGACTTTCTCCACCTGTGGATTGGAAGTGACGACGCTTTGATCGGAAGCTCAAACAGGATCTCACTTGCTGCTACGGTAACATTTTCTCTTTCCGTCGCTTCTTGGGCTCCTTCCTGGTTATTCGACTTCGCCAATTCGACGACATTTCCTTCCTGTTGGAGCCGAAGTTCCGACATTTTAATCGGACGAGCACACAGGAGCTCAGTGGCTGAGAAGGTAACTTTCTTCCAATTCCAAGCTTCTTCGGCCGAATCCAGTGATCTCCGGCTCCTCCGACTTGATCGACTTCGTACCTTCAACGACTTTCCGTTCCTGTGGGATCGGAAGCCACGGTATTTTGATCGGACGAAACAACG
>NW_021335328.1:0-244 GCF_001605985.2 Dendrobium catenatum
GGTGCTCCAATTAGAAGAAGGAAGGTTGTCACTCCTTCCTTGATTCTTACAACAACTTTTGCAAAGTTAATCTTTCTAATGCACATTATCAAATATGATACCAATGTTTTCATAATACTTTTTTAGCTGCTTGTGAGATCTTGTGTTTCCACTAATGGAATTTTGCCTGGTGAGGTTGGCATCTCGGTGGAAGATATAATTTGATATTGTTTATAGTATCTTTGCTTAATTTTCGTCATTCGAA
>NW_021335329.1:0-832 GCF_001605985.2 Dendrobium catenatum
CCTCCGAGTATTGCACTAATACCACAAAGTGACTCACATTTTGCCCCCAATGCAAGGCGGAGAAGCCTGTATAAAATCACTGTCACCTTCCCCGGTGCGGCGGACTAGCCAGGTTCTTTGACACCAAAGAGATCTTTTTCTCACAAAACCTTCCCTCAAGACGACCCTTGAATCCGATGGTACTGAAGTGAAAGTTCGCCGGAGCAACCGTGTGAATATCCCCTCCACACTCCCTTGAAATCCCCTCCAAGGATCTTCTCCCTCTCGAACTCCACACTTTCCTCTCTCCCTTTCAAGTTCTCTCTTCTATTTTTCTCCAAAAGAACGAAGACACAATGGCTGTCAAAGATACACTTTGTCGTCCTTTTACACTCTCCAAATGTCGGCAGAGAACCGGACCAATGTTGTTGAACTTCACTTGAGAGCCCTCGCCGGAGCAACCGTGTGAATATCCCCTCCACACTCCCTTGAAATCCCCTCCAAGGATCTTCTCCCTCTCAATGATCCCTCTCAAGAGAAAACAACTCCAAAGGTACATGTAATAGTTTCTAGGACTCTTTATATATAAAGGACATGAAAAACTGCCCAAAATACTGCTAAAAACATGTTTTTCTGCGTACTGGATCGTCCCGTACGAAATTGAGTTAATACGGACGAACTGTGTAAAAAACTGTCCCGTACGAACCAATTTCATCCTGGACGAAATAGGTTCGTCCCGTACAAAAAAATTTTGTCCGGTACGAACAGCTATATCAAAAGTTGGTTTCGAAAACTGTAGAACGTTGCCAGAAACTTCCATAGTCGGTTCCCATCGTCCTGGACGAACAGGACT
>NW_021335330.1:0-10362 GCF_001605985.2 Dendrobium catenatum
TAGTCAAAGTTGAGGAATGCATCGGGTTTATTATGTGATAAAAAAGTACAACTCAAACTTAAGGGAAAATTCTATAAGATAGTAGAAAGAATTGCAATTCTTTATGGCATTGATGTTGGCCAATAAAAGAGAAGCATGACACTAAGTTAAGTGTAGTAGAGATGAGGATGCTCAGGTGGATGAGTGGATTTACAATTAGACAAAAGATAGGAGATGAGCATACATATGAACGGTTGGAGTAGTAAGAGGACATGAACTAGATCAGAATCATTCTCAACGAATCCATATGAAGTGATCCAACTTCTTTTCATCATGTCTGGATGAATACCAAAGATCTTGAGCGACTGATCCGGTAGAACAACTCAAAAGATAAAGAAGTATCGTGAATTTCTTCTTGCTCGTTCCAAGTTCGAAGTACCATTTGTACAAATAGGTGATTTGGGATTAGCTCTTGGGATTTCGCATCATTTTACTCTCTTTCAAATAGTAGACTTTTCAACCATTTTTGCTCATGCATTTTCCCCCAGTGGCAGATAAGATTAAAGGGAGTCACCTTAGATGGTTTGTCACATAAAATGATGACCATCTAATGACCCAGTTAGGAGAGTATATGTACTAGATTTGACCTATGTTAAGAATGGTTGAGGTAGACCTAAAATGACTTGGTTTGAAAATAATAGAATGACCTTTCTTTGTTAGATTTAAATGAGAATTTGACTCTTAACTGCACACAATGGAGAAAAAGAATTTATTTAGTCAACCCCACGTAGTGGGATAAAGGCATGATGATGATGATGTTGTTGTATCTTCTCTTATTTATGGGGAGAATAAATTTCTATAACCTCACTTATTATAAACTATTTCAATAATGCTAGGTCCCATGGTTTTTTAATTTTTGAGTCTCTAAGTAAAATCATAGGTGCCTTCTATAAATGTTTCTTTATTCTATATTTATGATGAATTTATATACAAAGCTAACTTGTACAACTCTTACTCCACCAATATGAATATTCTAGCATGAACTTTGTATCATTTGTGAAAAAATAAACCATTATCCTATGCCTTATAATGACTTCTTTAATATCTAACAACTAATCTATCAATCAATGACAGCATTAATTAGCTGGTGAAGGTCCTCAAAGAGTATAATTTGAAGACTAATTATATGACAGGAAAGTTTCAAGCTCAAATCTTTTAACTCTTATAGGAGGCTAAAAATGAGAGAGCATGGTCATAAAATGTTGAGTATAATGGAGCTAAACTTCTGTATAACCATTATAAGTAAGGTATAATCAATTTAATGGCCTCCTATAAGATTTTCTGACTATCATGCTAAATTTCCTCTTTTACAACCTCAAGTGGTTCTCCTCGCCACTACCAATTAATTTGATCCTTCTCATGCCACCTAACCAACCTATAATATCCATGTAACTTTGGTAGATTAAACATAATCTCACCTCCTAAATACCCCTCATGATATTGTATGGTATAGGTTACAACACTTTATTCAAGAAGAGTTCCCTTTGAGGGATAAAAATAAACTTCTTTATATGGTAAAATCTTCACCCTTAATTAATACAATTCTCCAATATATTATTCTGATGGGGTTTATGATTCCTTCTATAGATTTTTATGATGGGGTCTTCGATCTCTAAAAGTATATTATAAGGAATATAAAAATTTATACACAATATTAATTCTTCTTTGATCCCTATAAGTAAGCATTTTCTACCATGGTTTTGTTTCCTACTATTGTTGAAAAGTGCAAAGCAATTATAATTACATTTAAAAAAAAAATTAATATAATTCTTTCAAATATGCTTTAGTTTTATAGTCGAACTTATCATTATGAAAGATATATCACTTTGAATGATAAAACATCATGCCCTAATAGGTTCAGATTACACACTACAGGAAAATCACGTGTTACCATCGGACATAATTCATCGGTAAACGCTCAAAATCCGCCGGAAATGTTCCGTCGGTAAGCCGCCGGAAAATCCGCCGGAAATTGTGACGAATTTATTTTCGCCGGAAATGAGCTGTTTTCCTGTAGTGACAAAATTATAATATTTATCAAGATTATCGTTGTCAAAATCAAGAAGAAACTACATAAGATCTCAGAGGGTTAAAATGATATTCGATCAAATATTTAGTTAAGATAATCTAGATATATTGTTATTAATATCATATTTAAAGATATGTTGATAAATGATATATCTAGGGAAAGAAAATAGCACTTATTATCCATGGTTAGAATATGCCGATGATGATCGTCTTTGATTTTGGTTTTCCCAAAGAGAATAATTTCTTTTCCCCATTCTCTAAGAATAGAGTTTGATTATTTTTTGGGTTAAATCTCATAAGCCTTCATATTTAATTACATCATAGAAAGTTTAAACTTCCTATGATTACTCTTGATTAAAATAATGATAAAAATTTTATTTTTAGATTTTGTAAGAGTGATATGAAATGAGTGAGGTTAGAATTTCAATAAGGATTGGATAAATTTTGAGTCTAAAGGTTGAGAAGTATGAGTTGTTTTGGGATTCTAAAATAACTCTAAAATACCCTAATATATCCTATGTTGGGCTTTAATTTTTTAGTCGAGACACTTTTAATTTGAGTTATCATTTTATTTAGAAATTTGGGATTAGATTTTCGATGCTAAGGAATTATGGTTTAGGTCCTTCTTTGATCCCAAATCTAAGTTGGAAACTAAATGATAGTGACCCAAATCTAACTAATGATATGTAAATCTAGGCTTATCTTATCAAAGATTTGAGTGCAAGCTAAACCACTCAAGCACTTTAAAACTATGAATCCAATCATTATGAAAGATGGGTAAGTTTTTTTTTTTAAATAAAATTTTATTCCAAAAAAAGGATAAAGCAGTACAAGATATCCCGAAAATCAAAGTACATCAAATAACAGACATTAAAAAAAAAACATAATAAGGAATAAAAAGTTAAGGATGCATAAAGAGATCTAATCAAGGACTCAGGGTAGCATCCCCTTGTAATGACCCCGCAGCCAGACACAGGCCATCCATTGGTGATAAACATAGAAGATCAACAGCTAAAGTAACCACCAAGCATAGGCTTACCACCAAGGTTGCCAACAAGCCCTTGCTATCAAGGTGATAAGTAGGGAGCTGCTTCATCATCATCCAAAGCGTTAGAAAAACCCACCTTAACATAAGCAAAGATGGTAACCCAAAAGCTATTTATTCTTAGATTTGATTTTACGCTTTTTTTTTCTCCACCAAAGAGAATAAATTCATCATCCACATTGTCATCCAAGTCATTCGCAACAACCTCACAAGAAGTGGAGATTTTCTCATACATATCAAACCAATCATTTTGAACCAAAACCAAGTTATTCGATGACTAGATGGGCTTTTAATTCCTCGTTAGACATAACTGATGGGTAAGTTGTTATTTATGTTTTTTTTAGAAATTAGGGCTGACATCTACAAAAAGGATTAATTAGCTCCTTTACTTATGAATAGTGATTATGCCCAAATCGAATTAAAGTTTTATTAATTTGATTGATTTTTAATGCAATCTATGCTTATTAACTATGAATGTAGAAATCATATATGATGAATTTAAAAAGTTTGTGTGTAGAAAATAAGTTTTTTTCCTAGAGATGCAAAACATTTCCTAGACAAAGTAGCACCCTAATAAGTCAGGTGGTCTACCACATCCTGCAAGCAGGGAGATGCCTAACAAGAAGAAGAAAGTAAAATATGAATACATGAGAACTCCTAGACATTCCTGTGCGTACTTCTTAGATATCACTTATATTTTTATGTGAGCCTAAAAATATTATTTGATTACAGGTAGAATTTTTTTTGTGTTTTCCTTAAGAACCTAAACAAGTTTTTTAGGCTTGAAAAAATCATTCATACAAGAAAGAAACCTAGAAAAATATTTAATTTCTAATGCACAATCAATTTAAACACATCATCAATCATACATAATATTTAAAGTCAACATGGCAAGTACCACTTAATTTATAACCTAGGGTCTATAGGAATTAAAAGTGGTTGGGTACTACTAACAACAATCTAGATTCTAATCCTATATAATAATGCAAGTATTAAAATGGAGTATTTCATCTTCTTTTCTTTATCTTATTCCATTAGGCTCCTTTGATCTATCAGGTCTCGATATCCAAATTAAAAGACCACAAATAGGTATTTCTTTACTATATGGATTTCAAATTTACCCAAATTTGACTATCCAAATGGAAAAACGTCTCCCTATGGGATCTACTTCCTCTTTAGATTTTAAATTGGGAATCAATTACCTCATTTTAAGTGGCTTTCACAATTCTCAAATATAAATTACATTTTATTAAAAAAAGACTATAATACAACCTTGTTGACCTCATTTTTGTATGATGTCACTAGGACTTTATTTGGGTTTCTTTTGGTAACCTAATGATTTGAAGATGACTTTTTCCTAACCATATAGGTCCCAATTAAGACCCAATTCAATCCCAGTCAAATTCAACCCCACCTTCCAATTCAATCACTGATCCAGCTTCCAATCAAATTCTAATTAACTTTCAAATCATGTCCAATCAATGGATAATCAAAACTCAAACAAACAACTTCAAATTCCAATCTAAATCCAACATCCAAATCAAAATCATAGGGTTAAGGACCCAAGTCGTGAACCCTTTCTAGCTAATTTTTTTGCCACCCTGAAACCCAATTAATTGGTATATGATTCAGGGTCTATCTATTTTATATTAATATAGAAGGTCTCTAGTGCCAACCCTTCAAATTTGAACCCATTCTGAGGTTACTAGCCCTAGAAATTGAAAATTTTTTCACAGGCTACAAAACCTTCAAATATTTATAGCTTATGCAACTGGACATGTCATTGAGTGAAATTTGAGCTTGAGACCCTTTCCAAACCTTCCAACAACATCCATGACCTTTGTTATGACCTTTTGACAAATAACCTGCACTATGCTTGACCTATTGTTGACTAGGAGTGAAAATGACCAAAATGTCATTTAAAGAAATTTTTGGTCTTTTCCCTAAAATTCAATATGGACCTCCCTCGTCAACTTCCAAAACCTATCCCAATTGATCCTAAACACCCTTAGGAACACATTGGACCCAAACCCACTCTTTATTTTAACATAGTTGACCAAGTCAATTATGGTTGACCAAAGTGACCCTTAAGGGTTTAAACACCCATTACTAACCAAATGTCCTTCTCTTAGTTTGGGACCTCTTCCATTGCGTTTAGATGATCCACTTGAAATCAATGGACCCAACCCATGACCCTAGGTAAACTTGGTTGACCAAGTCAACCAACTTTGACCCAACCTTCCATACACTTTAACCTATTCAAACCCCTTGACCAAGACCTCTCCAAACCCATTCAAACCCTTGGAGTGAAACATTGGGTTATCGAGATAGCTTCTTGAAGACCCAAGCATTGGACCCACTTGGGTTAGCCATTTGTCTTGACCCAGGTGCCCAAAGAGGGGTTCTTCTTGAGCTAATTTCCAACCTTAGCTCTATTGGATCAAACCAATGGTGGAATTAGATTCTTCTTGACCCAATACACCTTACCTAGCTGACCCAACCCTTTAATCAACTTGGGTGAGGAATTAGGCTAACCCAAAGTGGAAAAAACCATTATGGGTTGAGCCATTTCCCAACCTAAGCCCCACCTAACCCAATCAAAAGTTCTATTGGATAGACCTAAACCCAAGGCACCTACTCCAGTTAGCCCAACCCTTGGGTTGATTTGAGTCAACCTCTAGGCTAGCCCAAAGTGATCAAAACCACTTTGACCTGAGCCATTTCTCTCTATAGAACCTATCAGGTTTAGTTAACCCCTACGTTGGGAGCCTCTTGACCCAATGCACATTTCACGCCAATCCTACCCCCTAGCTTAATTTATCGAATATATTTATGGTGGATTTTTTGGCTATTTTTTTGCCAGAAATTGCTAAGAAAAAAAATTATTTTAGCTCAAGCGGGCTAGCAGCCATCACCGCCGACCCACGAACAGTGTCCTCCCATGAATAGACCAAACCCTTGAACCCATTTGAGGGCCCGCGAACCCATCCCGCGTGTGAACTCGTAAGCCCGTGAAGCAGGCCCCCCTTCAAACCTGCTTTCCAGTGAACAAGGCCACGCTCGCTAGTCCGCCCACTCACCTTTACTACGCAAGGTTCAAATTGAGGCCAATTTGAACTTACACACCTGAGCTGTTATGCATATTACACAACGTTGTGAAAAGGAGATTAGACAACAAACCAAAAGAGTGAGAGGTTCATGGTTAGACCAGTTTAATCGATTAAATCGGGGTTTAACCAGATGACATAATAAATGTTAATTTTATTTTAAAAATAAATTATCAAAATAATGATGGTATTATTATAAATTATGTGACAAAAAATATAAACAGAACACAAAACTATAAATAAAATATAGACACAAATAATTAAAAGAGCCATTTTTAAAATAAAAACTAAGAAGAGATATAAAGTAATTGAGTTGTTCTAAATTAATTGTTCATAATTTCATATAAAGTCAAACATTAAATATAAATATGAAAATAAATCTAGAAGTCATCTCCAAGATTTGAAGCATCAAAAGTTACATCCCTAAATCCTTGTTCATCAAAACATTCCCCTTCAAATGCATTAATATTGTCATTGCCAGTTATTTCATGATAATATCTATATCATCATCTGCATAATAAAAATATTATATATATATAACAACTCTTTTTAATGATATAACTTAATCCAATTGAGAACTTAATTTGAGGTTATTTAGTACAGCTAATATTTAGTTCATCAGCAACATGAATGACATATTTACATTAAATTTCAGTATCTAAATTCTCCTAAACTAGATCCAAAATTGGTTCTTCATAGAGCACTTAAAAATCCACCATCTCTATACTTGTATAATCCTAAGGATCATAGTTTCTTTTTTTTTTATGAAATTTATAAAATTAATATAAATCATCATAAAAATTTATTCATGTTTAAATATAGAAATATTTAAAAATAATCATACATATGCCTCAAATTAAGGTTGTATCGAACAAATATAAAATCATTAAGCCTTTGATACTCTAGATGATTTCATCTCTTGATATGAATTTGTTCAAATACACTCTAATTTATTTCACATCTAGAAGATGAAGATGTTTGGTTAAGAATTCTAATAGCCAACTTTTGCAAATGTGGTGCACTTGATCAGAACATTTTCCACCATTCATCTATAAGTAGTTAAGCATTAGTTATTTGATATGAATTAAAGAAGAAATGTATACTAAAATATTGGCTTCACTTACCTGGCTGCATTTCTTTGGCTATCGATAGTACAATTAGTTAGCCAAAACTCTCTAAATTATCATAGAAAAGCCTAACCTTATTCATTGCTGCTAATGGTTTAGGACATATATCTTTATTTCCAATCAGTTCAATTAAAGCTTGCATCACTTTAGGTTTGTGGCAAAAATTTTCTTTATCATATTGAAAATGTAGATTAAGAAAATAAGCTACATAATGCATACATTATCTTAGCTGGCTATCCCATCTCATCTTTATAATAGTTATGTAAGTTTTGTACATCCTTTTAGCATTTCTAAACATGCCCTTAATAGCTTTCCTTGTTCTGCGCATGCCATCATAAAGAAATCCCAAAGATGATTTTTCATTAGAATCTACAATTCTCAATAACCGAATTAAAGAGCCAGATAATTTGGACTAGTAAACCGTCAGTCCAAAATTTATTATCTAAAATGATGTATGATACTTCTTTCCCTTTTACTATTTTTAATATCTTTGAATCAAAGAACACTTTGCTTATTATGAAATATTATAATTCGAGCTTGTGATCATATTTGCTTTTCAAAGTTATAAATGTTGTAGCAAATCTAATAGCTTTGGGCCTGATAATTTCCTTTCAACCATCTCTTTTTCTTAGCCAAGCTAAAATAAAAAGATGATTGTAAATAGATATTGTAATTTTTTATGCTCTTTTCGCAAGTTCCTGAATATGAGACATGTTTCTAATATCTTTAAGAATAAGATTCAAGCAGTGAACAGAGCATGGAGACAATTATTTAATGTTAAATCTTTCGTGTAGTAGTTTCCCTGCCTTCTTATAGTTTGCTGCATTATATGTTATAAGCTGCACAACATTCTGTAGTCCTACCCATTCAACAACTTTACAAAATAATGAATTCAAAATCATGCCATCCTTTGTAATCTTAGAAGCATCCATAGATTTCAAGAAGGCTACACCCCTTGGACTATAAATAAGAAAGTTAATCAAGGTCATATTCCTATTATCTGTCCAATCATCAGCCATGAGTATGCAACCTATTTCTATCCATGATCTTTTATATGAACCAATCAACATCTTACATCCCTCTTTGCAATCTCTGAGGAGATTAACTCTCAATTTATAGTATGATGGAAACTTATACCCAAGTCCAATTACAGTTGTAGCATCAAGTGCCATTTGTGCAAAGGTAGAGTTTATGGAATTAAGAGAGATGCAATTGTCATAAAACCACCTTACTACTACTAAATCAGCATGGTGTATTTCTTCTTTGGATGTCATTACACTTTTCAATGATGGTTGAGAACCTCCTCTAGCTCTTAGTGCAAAAAAAAATTCTATTTCATTTATTTTTCTCTTCCCCTATCAATACCTTCATGGTGGGGATCAGATGATTGTGACTTGTGAAGTGATGAAGAGCCCCTTTCTTCATCCATAAATACAGTTGTTTTCTACTCTAACACCTATTGGGCGTATTGTTTTTTGTTTCCTATTTCTTTCAGATTAGCTTGCATCTGGTGACGAACATTATGTGGGATTTTTTTGCACGAAGCTATGTTACCTATGATTCCTGCTAAATGTTGTTTTATCATATTAATGCCTCCACTTTTATAAATAATCCCACAATGTAGGCATCTATATTATTTTTTTTCATCTAGACATTTACTTTCAGCATAGTGATTCCAAGAAATGTCAACCTTTTCATTCATACTTTCCGAGGAACTTGTTGGTGGATCCATTCTAAAATAAAATGTACTGCTCAATACTCATATTGAAATAAATCACTTAATACCAAGTTAGTCAAACATAAAATATATTCCACATGAAGCAACAAAAACATATACTAATCAAAATGATCTATATAAAGCAATTTAATAAAAAACATGAAAGAGAATGTTAAGCATTGGGTAGGAATGCATACCTGCCAAGCCTTTATTTTGCATTGAGTTTTGCGTAGAGGAGTTCAACTCAACGTTCTTTGTTGGGCTGCTAAACAAATAATATGAAAAAGAAAGCAACGTAAAAAAAAAATGTTAGGCATGTTTAGGTATTTATTTCACATAATATATTAACATAAAGTTTCCTAATCATAAATCTAGTTGACTTAGAAAGCATCCTAACAACTTTTATAGATTTGTTTGACATACAAAGTAACACAATAAAAATATAAGAATGTTAAGAGTTCGAAAATTATTGGGACTAAACAAATTTAATATTTATCATTAATTTATACAAAACTATTTTGGATAATTGATCTCCAAATCAATTACACATTCCTATATGTAAATCATATCTTATCAAATTAGCAATTTTTTTACAAATATATTTTAAAAGAAATAATTGTCTTTCAAATGAATATATAAAATAGCAAATTCTAACCAACTTTAACAAAATAAGAGAATAAATATACATCTAACAAACTCTACCAACATATAATAAGACAAACTATTAACAAAATATGATAGTAAGGAAAGAAATTTCAGCACAAAAAATGACATTGCAACATCCATAATCATTTCAGCTGATGAGATCAAACAACTTCAACAGCCTCCATACGTAGCTTAGCAACCTCCAAACCATCAATTGACCGGATAATTGTGCGATTAATAGTTACCAGCATCTTCGGATAGCTTCTGAATCTAATCATTAGTATATATGTGAGTGAAGGAGTTCAATTAAATCTAAATAATATGATACATGAATGCAATCCCAGTTAGGGCTTCTTGTGCATTAGGAAAATTGAAGAAAATCCTCTCTCAGTTCCGGCAAAGGCGATTGAACTAGATTAATAAAAACTCAAAATCTACCTCTCCAACATTATATTCGAATAGTTAGTGATGTAGGAAAAAGAAAAAACAAATTGTAACCTCTTTCTCCCCTATCTTGCTCGGACATACAAAGCATGCCTAGAAAAATGCCACCATTGTTTGACCAAAATGAGAGATGAAAGGCCATAACAAAGACTCGCCAGCAAACAACATGCGCACGAAAGAAGATGTCATTCATCTCTCCTAGTCTCTATC
>NW_021335330.1:10682-15178 GCF_001605985.2 Dendrobium catenatum
TAAATAATTATTAAAATATTACCCTAAACATAATAATAGTTATTAATTTTTTTTTATTATTTTAGTTTAACAATATTTAGTTTAATTTCTTTTATTTAAAAAAATGAATAATTTCAAAGTTAATAATAAATATTTTATAGAAAGTCCAAATTTTTGGTGGAAATTCTATTAGAAATATGTCGGAAAAATCTGCCAAAATTTTGACGAAAAAGAAGCCAAAAATATTCCATTGAAAATCCGCCAAAAAAATCCGCTAGAAAATAGCGTTTTTCATGTAGTGTATGTGAATTGCAAAGGGGTCTAGAGTGGTGGTTTTGATGTATGACCAAATAAAACCTTATGTAATGGAGTTTAACCATTTATGGTGGTTTGGACAAGTCAAATTAATTGGGGTTTGACTCATGAGGATGTTTGATATGCATAGGGACTCATAATAAAATAATTTTGAGGGTTTGATTTAGCTTGATAATGCCTAAAGCATCAGATTTGAATTTGGTGATGTATATGGTTGATTTTGGTCAACCATGGTTGACTTAGTCAAACAGGTCAAAGTATGGATTAGGGTTGTGTCCAACAAATTTAAAATGAAATTTTAGACCCAATGGAGGCGGTCCCAAACAAAGATGAGGTATTTGATTTGAAATGCATCTTTAGGCCCTTACGGGGCATTTTGGTCAACCAGGTCATAAGACTTGGGTTTTAGTTCAATACACTCTAAATGATATTCAAAATGCTTTAAAAAAGGTTTCAAATGCTGATTTGAATAAGCTATTTTAAGGTTTAAGGGAAAGATTGATTTTCCCTTAAGAATTTAGGGGTTTAGCAGGCTCATGGTCAACTGTGATCAACCTGGGTCTACCAAAATATAGTTTCATGTTTAATATGTCATAGCAAAGGTTATATACATGTTCAAGGATTTTAGGGAAGGTCTCAAGGTCAATTTACACAAGGGGCGTAGTCTAGTGGCTATATATATTTGATGGTTTTACAGCCATTGGGAATCAATTCAACTTTTACATTTAAAGGGCTCAAATTGGCCACAAATTTGGAGGATTGACTCTAAAAAAATGCAAAATCAATATGTAATTGATGGATCATGAATCAGAGATCATTGTATTTAGTTTTTAGGTGATTAAAAAATCACCCAAAAAGGGTTATGGGATAAGGGACTTTGGCCTTTACTTTGGGTTTGTAATTTTAGATTTTTTTTTTTGAATTTATATTTGAATTTGATTTTTTTAGTTAACCTCCCATAAAAATGAGGTCAACAAATGGACTCCCAATATGTCTAGTAGAATGAAGTTGTACTACACATATTAGAAATGACCGATTAGATGAATCTCAAAAGAGATTAAATTTGAGTTTTGAATTCCAAGGAGAGGCAGCACGTACCTTTGGTCTAAAGGATGCCATTATAGGACTTAAACCTAAGAGAAAGATTTTGAATTTGATTTACCTCTAGATCAAATGTAGGAAGTACAGGAACTCAGACCTGACCTTAAGATGGTAAAGAGGTGACTAAGCTATGAAGTGGCCCATCAGGCTTAATCTAATAATAGCTAGCCAAGATTCTAGGAAATATGAAGCTTGAGTACTTACACTTATTCCTAAAAGATCAAGATTTTAAATTTTATTTACCTATAGGTCTAATGTAAGGAAGAATGAGGTCAAACACTTAACCCAAAGACACTACAAATTAATAAGTTATGAATGGGCCAAATAGACTTAAATCTAACACTAACTAAGTTTGGGATCTTAGGAGATAGGAAGCATGAAAACTCACACCTATTCCTAGAAAATCAGAGGATTTTTATTTTGATTTACATATGGGTCTAAGGAAGGAAGTACAAGGTCTCACACCAAACCATAAGACACTACAAATGACTAAGTTGTGAAGGGGTCCATCAAGCTTAAATCCAACATTAACTTAACTAAGATTCTATGAGATAAAAAGTACGGGGTCTTACAGCTATTCCTAAAAGAATAAGATTTCTTTTAGTTTGATTTACCTTTAGGTCTATGAAAAGGGGTAATGGGGTTTCACACCTAACTTGAAGAAGCCAAATATGACTACAGTTGAAGGGTTCGAATAGGCTTAAGTCCAACACTAACTTAGTTGGGATCCTAGAAGATAAGAAGCACCTCACACCTATTCCTAAAAGATTAGAATTTATTTTAGGTTTTCATTGGCTAACCAAGATACAAAGTACATGGACTCATATATCTAACTAAGGAAACTTATCAAGGAAGTAGTCTATCTAAATCTCTAAGATTAATTAAAATCAATCTATCAAAGATTTAATTATGATGCTAGGATGGTGCTACGAAGGACTTGCACCACCACTAGTGGATTTAATCCTAATGGAAGGAAGTACGTGGACTTACACCTAACATTAATAATTAGATGATTCTAAAATTTTAAATTTATGTAACTTGATTCAATGTGATTTTGAAACTAAAGATATTCATTAATTTTTTTTTATTAATTTTAGATTCAGATTACATCATGCAGATTATTTCTTAAGAGAATAACTGTTGACCAGAAGCGTCAGTTGTTTTCCTTTACAGTAACCTAGCTAGTAGGAGCCTCCATTATAGATTGTTTCTATAATGAAAGGTTCCTCCCGTGTTGGTTAAGACTTCCCATCAATTTTTTGATGGATAAGATAGGCCTCCGAAGAACCTAAACCATGTATCTTACTTGGAAGGTTCTAGTTCACACTAACTTATCATGAGCTTGAACCAATAGTACTTTATAACACTCTAACTTCTACTGAGTTTGGAGGTGACGCTCCTTCAAGATATTCTAATCAGAGTCGTGCATTTTGTTCAATTGTGATTTAATATTGTACATTAATCCTTAGTGAAAGGATTTGTTCCTCCAAAGGGAGTATAACCTCAGACCCATATACTAAGGTAAATAGAGTGGATTGGGTTGAATTCTTATAAGTGGTCCAATATGCTCACTAGGCCTCTATAACCTCTCATCCCACTGAAGATTTTTTTGTCATCCGAGATCTTTTTGATGATTTGCACTAAAGTTTTGTTGAATGCCTCAACTAATCCATTAGCTAGTGGGTAATAAATTGTTGAATATCTCAAATAAATACAATGACATATTATAAAGTTGTTACTTTTTATAGACTTGAATGTGGACTCATTATCAGATATAATTCTGTGTGGCACACTGAATTGATATATGATATGGACATGAAAGAATTTTATAACATGGTTTGATGTTGCGTGGCATAGGGGAATCACTTCTACCCACTTAGAGAAATAATTTATCATAGTGAAAATGAAGTAATGACTCTTTGAAGAATGAGGGTCAATAGGCCTGATAACCTCCTTGCCTCAATTATTAGAGGGCCACAAAGTTATTGTAGGATGCAACACATTAGGTAGTTAATATAAGACCACACCAAGAACTTGGCATTGATGAAAATGCCTTATAATATTCGTGTAATCATCAATCATCGATGGCTAATAATATCCAAATCTTTTAGTTTTCATTTTAATCTTAGGACCTGATTGAGGAGCACCACACAGTCTAACATGAATCTTGTTCATCATTTTGGTGCTTCACTTTTGTCTAAACAACACAGTCATATATGATTAAATGATTGAAAGTACAAGGTGTCATTTACCAATGCGTATGATAGGACACATTTCTTAATTTGGTTGTCAAGCAATTTGTCATGTGGAAGCTTTCCATGTTGAAGATAATCAATGAAAGGATATATCCAATTGCCTTGTTCATGACTTATTGAAGAGGAAGATAGGAATTAGGAATATTTCTTATTGATGTGCTCCATATCTACATATGTTAGGACTAGTTGACCCTTAATGTCTATAGAAATAATATTCTTCTAGGCAAGCAAATTATTTTGCAAGCTTTGCTAAGGCATCCGCCACAGAATTATTTCCATAGAGAGTTCTATATAAAGTTATAATAAAAATTTTCTTAAGAAGATTTTTTTTTGTACTGATGATATTGTAGGAGTTTTGAATTTAAAATCTTATAGGTTCATGCAATCTGGGTGATAACCAGTTAGGCATCACCAAAGATTTTAGTTTCTTTTATATCCATTAATATGGTAAGGTCCAAACTAGTTATCAGATCTTCATATTCAACTTCATTATTTATGTAAGGCTATGATAAATAATAGAAGAAATTAATTATTCCCTTTTTGGTCTTATGAAAATCAATCCAATCCTAGTATTTTTAGGATGAGTAGATTATATTGTGCCTCATTGAAAAGATGATGTACCATCAAAATACAAATCTCAAACATGAACATTAGGTTTCCCAAAAATCATGATTTGCTCGTTAGATAAATAAACTTTTAGGGAAAATTGTATCAGAAGTTGGTGCACTACAAGAAAGTCGGCAATGGTTTGCCCTTTTATAGCACGCCAGGGAATGATGATTATTTCTAATTAAAGTAATATCATAGACCACCATGCTAGATGGCCTAACTGTTGAGTCCAGTAAT
>NW_021335331.1:0-430 GCF_001605985.2 Dendrobium catenatum
GGGAATCAAATCAATAAAGAGAGCATCCACAAACTCATGTGAATAGAATTGAAACAAAATCATAAAGGGTCCAAGGGAAATTCTACGATCATCCAAAGAATAAATCTAAGATGATGAGAAGAGAAGGGAAATCAATAATAGTTTAAAAAGTAAAGGAAAACATTAGAGAGTAATAATCAAAGAAAAGCAATAAAGAAGAGTAATCAAATATAGAGAAATCATCTGTCTGTCTGACCAGATCGAAACAGCAGAACAGGAGAAGGAAGAAAGGTCTAACATTCACCTGACCAGATCGAAACAGTAAATTAGGAAAGACTCAATGCTCACCTTACCAGATCGAAATAGTGAACATGAGAAGAAAAAGAAGAGAACAAACTAACTGCCTGACCAGACCGAAACAGCAGAGCAGAAGGGAAAAGGAAAATCCCAC
>NW_021335332.1:0-407 GCF_001605985.2 Dendrobium catenatum
TAGTCTATGTTTGAAGTTTACTTATGAGGTTAGTAAGCAATTTACATGTTGTACTACTTTGAGTTGGTTTGAATTTTCTTGGTGGCTCTATAAATGTGTTTATTGAGGTTTTAATTTGGAAGATGCTTAAGTTGAGATATAAATGGACTTATGATTAGATGTTTCATATGAACTTCTAAAAAGAAATAATAATTGAATTAAATATTTTTGAAAAGATAAATGTTTATGTGATGCATGTTACACTCAATGGTACTATTTAGGGGTACTGTGGGGTGTTACATTACTATTATGCCTATTGCCCAACTCTCCCTATTTTCATTATTAACAACAATTATAAACCATTGTTATTGGATAAGGGTCTAGAACATATAAATATTATAATCTGCCGGATATAAATCCTTAACTTC
>NW_021335333.1:0-220 GCF_001605985.2 Dendrobium catenatum
TGATTATCATTGAAGAAATTCCTCTCTCACCATAAAAATTCAATTCTCCTTCTGGAAATTTAAACTTCACAATTTTCTTGTTGCAATCAATAACCACAAAATGCTTTGATAACCAATTCATTCTCAATATCATATCAAATTCTTGCAATGGTAAAACATTCATTGAGGCTTCAAACTCTCTTTTATTTAATTTGAAAGTCACTTTACATACACCTTTCAT
>NW_021335334.1:0-451 GCF_001605985.2 Dendrobium catenatum
GAGAAAGAAGGAGTTCGTCCTGCACCTCCTGGTGTGCTGCTTCCTGCCACTTGGTTTGGTTTTTTTCATATTTCAGAGTCACATTCAAGTTTCTCTATTTGAATTCTACTTTCTATCTTTCTAAACCGGAAAGACACGCTTTTTTTAGTTCAAGTGGGATAATTAGAAGAACTCAACTGATTCAATCTAATATGAAAACATACGCTTTCATAACCGAAACCTAAGGAATAAGAAGCGCTTCGTTACGCTATGCTACGCTTTTCCCTAGGGCTTTCACTTTCAGTTCTTGTCTACAGCAGTTCAAGTACGAGAAAACTAGCGCCTCTAGCAAAGTTCCCTGTCGAGAGGGAAGGCCAGAACTGAGCTGAAAATAGGGTTTTCCATACAAGCACTTGAGAGGACATCTTTGAACTTGAACAAAAGCAGCTATAACGAAAGAATCGGTCCAGCA
>NW_021335335.1:0-516 GCF_001605985.2 Dendrobium catenatum
GGAGAGCAGAAGAAGAAAAGAAAAAAGAAGAAGAAAAGGAGAAGAATAAGAGAAGAAAAGAAAGAAAAGAGGAGAAGAAGAAGAGGTGCAAGTTTTCTAAAGGCCTAAGGGGGCTATTTATAGGTTTGGGAGAGAAAGGAGGGGAGTTATTGCCATTTCAGAATTTTTCTATTTTTCTAAAAATTTTCCGAATTTTTTAGAATTTTTTTTGGATTTTTTGGAAATTTTTTGGACCCAAAAAAGACAAAAAACGGCTTCTTTACACGAGTGGGCCCCACCTAAGTCGGTGGCAGCGAACCGACTCAAAAAAAAAAAAAAAAAAAAAAAAAAAAAAAAAAAAAAAAAAAAAAACTGCCTATGTCGGTTTAACAAAGGCGGTAAAAGAAAAAAAAATGAATGACGGGCTGCACAGACAGTCACGCCCCTTGGGGCGTGCCTTTTGGCCACGCTGGCCCACGCATAGTGGTGGCCGCCTCCTGCATGTTATGGCTTATTATTGCATATTATGACATATAA
>NW_021335336.1:0-244 GCF_001605985.2 Dendrobium catenatum
GGAGGCGGTGTGCCGCGAAGCAGAGTCTTGCATTTGGCAACTAAGCTCACTCTCGATCACCGGGTCTACAGTTACACTTTCAGAGAAAGAGGGGATGGTTGTCAGTTGCAGAGCGAGGGCTGATGGTACTCACGACCTATATGACCGTAGTGTAGAGATCCTGAGGAGACACCGTCAGAGTACTTCTGACATGACTAGGGAGGAAGGCGGGGTGACAACCCGTATGTGGAACATGTGGAGGGAC
>NW_021335337.1:0-260 GCF_001605985.2 Dendrobium catenatum
ATCAGCATTGAGTCTTCTGGCAGACTTCTCAAGATTCCTACCATTCACAGGAATGGCGGCATTCCTTACAGCAATTGCCGGGAAGTCAACGCTACCAAACTGGATGGTAGATCCAGTGTTTTCGGTCTCAATAATAGCATTAGCCAGCTAGATCCTAGCTCCTCGTCCCAGCTGGACGGTCATTGGCGTGTTCTGTTGATCCATCTGTATAAATGAAAGGCAAATGTTAGTAATCAGAATCTGATACATCACCTCGCACT
>NW_021335338.1:0-663 GCF_001605985.2 Dendrobium catenatum
TAATATGAAATTTTTAATCATTAACAATAAATAATAAATGTTATACGTAATGTTTATTTCAATTTTTTCTTAAAATTGTTTTAAAAAATAGGCCGTTCCTTTTTTTTTTTTCTCTTAAAAGTCAGTCACTAATTAAAAAGGTGATTGACATTTAACCTTATCGGCCTAAGTAGAGGTGTCAATTTTTGACCCGACCCGAACTCAATCAGGAAAAATTTGGGTTACGGTCAACCTGGACCCGAAGCGGGTCTGGTTCGGGTTCAGCAAATCAACCCGTTTTGAAAACCGGGTCGGGTTCGAGTTGACCCAGCAACCCAAAATTGATCCGAAATTGACACGAAAACTCATATTTGACCCGAAAAACCGAGATTGACCCTTTTTTTGACCCGAAAATCGAAGATTGACCCAATTTTTTACCCTAAAACTAGTAATTTTAGGTCAATCCCCGGCCATTCGTGTCCGATCGGGTTGACTTGGACCCGAATTGAGTCGGGTTCGGGTCCGAAAACCTGACCCATTTTTTAAAACGGGTCGGGTTCGGTTGACCCGAATAGTGTCGGGTCAATTCCGGGTTCAACCCGAACCCGACCCGTTGACCCGAATTGTCACCCTTAGGCCTAAGTTGTCATTAATTGAAAACTTACATATCATCAATTTAGGCCT
>NW_021335339.1:0-319 GCF_001605985.2 Dendrobium catenatum
TGTTCAAATTTTAATTAGGGTTGGATTACATGCACTAATCACGGGTTAATCTAAGTAAGTATTTAAAATAGATCGTACAGTAGGAACAGCGCAAAATCACTTACTTAAACTAAACTACGGCTAGGGTTTTGGAACTGAACATATCGTATAGTACGAAGGGATTCGTACAGTACGATCTATTCATAGAATCGTCCATATAGCTTGGATCGTACGGTACGAATTAAAATCGTACAGTATGATCTCTAGAGAAGAATTTTAATTACATTTTGCAGTTTAAAAAATAACTCTCCCCCTGTGTGTGTGCATGGTTGCTCTTACT
>NW_021335340.1:0-368 GCF_001605985.2 Dendrobium catenatum
ATAATGGTAAGAAAAAAAAATTTCTTTTTGAAGAAATCATCACTTTAGTGCAAAAACGTATTGCTAGTTTGTCTTTTAATTTCTTATCTTTTGGTGGCCGGCTGATATTGATAAAATCTGTGCTTAACTCGATTCCTATTTACCTGTTTAATACTTTAATGCCTTCTCCTGCTATTTGTACTAGAATGGAAAAGATGTTTAATAAATTTTTTTGGGGTTCTAAGGTGGGGACTAATGCTATTCATTGGTCTGCGTGGCATAAAAATTGTGGGAGATTAGAGGAAGGGGGCCTCGGTTGTAAAACTATGTATGATACTACTATTGCTTTTTACATAAATTGTGGTTTTCGTTTCGTTCCAACGCTAGTT
>NW_021335341.1:0-1441 GCF_001605985.2 Dendrobium catenatum
TTTAAGTAATTCATCTTTGCATGTATGTTTCACATCATTTATGCTTTCGCTACTCTCAGATTCATAATAGTAAACTCTAACAACTCTTAATTAGGTGGTTGTCACAAAGTAGATGATCGACATTTAGGCTTCATTTGAGATGGTTTTCTTATTGTTTCTTAAAGCAGCTTTTTAGTACAAATGAGGCCTTAAAAATTTAAGAAAGCCGTTCCAAAAGAATTCATAATTAGAAAAAATTCTGGGTGGCCATAACTCATTAGTTAGCTACATTGATAACAAAATAAGGAGAATAACTAACAAGACTTCCTTATCTGGATAGACAGTGTTTGACCATCATATAATTTTGGTTTGGTTTGGTTTGCCTCATTATTCCTCCTCCTATACGTTCGTATGCTACTTCCTTAGTCTTAATTGAGAGTTCCTTTGTAATTCAATAATGTCACCTCTTTCGTAGTCTTGTTTTTTTCCATAAAGCCTATTATTGTTTGATGTTATTAACATAGTTGATTGGTTAATCCAAGGTGGCCAATTCTTATTCCTAATTGATGGGTTCATTGATTAGCCTTTTTTACTGGAGCGCTTCTTGGATAATAGCTCCCTTTATTGCATAATTTGTTATTGCAAATGAAAATTAGTGACATATGATAAAATTTATTATTCATATTCAATATGATATGGGATGAATGAACACAATGACGCTTTGATATCAGACCCTAAATGTTGGATCTAAAATTTAGGAGAATAAATATGGTAACTTACGCTCCAATACTACAACAACAACAACATCAAGCCTTTATCCCACTAAGTGTGGTCAGCTACATGAATCCTTTTTCTCCATTGTGTCATGTTAAAAGTCAAATTTTCGTTTAAATCTAATAAAGAAAGATTATTTCTAATATTTTCTAACCAAGTCTTTTTTGGTCTACCTGTATCTTTCTTAACACAAGTCAAGTATAATATCTCTACTTTCCTAACCGAGTCATCGGAAGGCTGCTGTTTTATGTGGCCAAACCATCTAAGGGGACTCTTTCTAATCTTATCTTCCACTGGAGGTACTCCGACCTTTTCACTTTTATTTCGTATCCTATCTCTAAGGGTAAAGCCACTCATCCACCTGAGCATACTCGTCTCTGCAACATTTAACTATTATGCTTCTTTTTTTATGGCCAACATTCGGCACCATAAAACATTGCAGATCTCAACACCATCTTATAGAATTTTCCCTTAAGTTTGAAGGGGACTTTTCTATCACACAATAAGTCCGATGCATTCCTCCACTTCAACCATCCAACATGGGATAATAACTTATGCTCCAATACTATATTAAAATAATAGGTTTGAGCATATGTTCCTAATATCAATGCTATGGTGTCCTTGATCTATGAAGCACCCAATAACGTTTCCATGTTAACCATTTCATTTAGTTTTCATTCGGTCCACT
>NW_021335342.1:0-289 GCF_001605985.2 Dendrobium catenatum
GATAACAACAACACATCTATAGAGAGAGATCAGGTTAACAGGGGCAGCACACCAATAGGCACAGTAGAGAAACAGAGTCCCAGGACCAGAAAAAACCATCATAAAATTCCAGCAACATAAAAAATAAGGCCAAAGACATTCCAACAACTGACCTGAAACATAGTCGAAATCCCCTCCAAATCAGAACTACAACCCTTAGTATTCCAGTAATACACCCTGAAGGGAGGAGAGCACCAATTGGATAAACTCTGAGCAGCAAGGACCTTGCAATCATTGCTCAAATCTAAAT
>NW_021335343.1:0-278 GCF_001605985.2 Dendrobium catenatum
ATTTTCAATTTGGCGTCTTTGCGCATCTTTTATTTTTATCATCATTGGCCATTTTTTTAAATACGCTTCCTTTCTTAATTCTTAAAAAGAAAGGAAAATCCATCTTAGTGACAAAGCGAATTGCTTGATTAAGAATATTATGAGTTAGGTTCAAAAACTTGCAAAAGATTCCTATGCGATAAAAAAAAACGTAGGGAGATAAAAAATTTTGTTTCAAAAACCAATTTAAAAGATTAAAAAGATTTTAAATCAAAAGTAGTATAACCTCTTTTAGAATA
>NW_021335344.1:0-2039 GCF_001605985.2 Dendrobium catenatum
GTAATAAGCTGCTTCAACATGTAAAAAATTCCAGGCTGGAAGCGTAGACTTTTTGCATTGCTATTATGCACACGGGAGAAGATGATGAGAACTTTCAAAGACGAAGTTACTGAATGTTGGAAGAGTATGGGAGCACATTTCTTTCATAGCTTGTTCTGATTTGTGGTCTGTGTGCATTATATTATTCAAAAATGCTATCTTTTGATCGTCAACCACCTTTATTTTGATTAGTTGGGGTCAGCCTTATGATAATGAATTATGTTTGCTTTGTTTCTTTTGCTTCTTCCGATGCATTATCGATCATTTAGATTGTAAGCAACTTGATTCCCTTTTTTATGATTAGATGAACTGTGGATTTTTTATCCTTGTTGCAGGTTTTTAATTGCAGATAGATACTTAGTTAACAGTTATTTTCATACAGTAATTTAGTATAATCGAGCCTTGCTTTTCCCTCATTTAATTTTTATTTTGTCTAATTAGTAATGGCTTTTGTTGCCCATTATACTTTTATTTTTAAAGTTTGTATTGGTAGCAGACTGTTATATGTTTGCAGCATTTGAGATTAATTCTTATGTGTTTGTGGGAGCTACAAGTGGTTTATTTTTGGAATGACTTAAAGGCTTTCCTTAACTTGACCAATTGGTGTCTTTTATTTTCCAATTTATCATGTTTTTTAAAACTTTGTAGTTCCACTCATCTTAGTTTCAATTAGCATAACTGTACATGAAGAGATGAAGTTGACGTACTTAAAATAAATTCTTATCCCTTGACATGATTTATCAAGTACCACATACTTTTGTGCTTTATAAAAGGAGGACTGTGGCAAGATGGGTTCAAACTCTGCATTAAAAGGTTGATATAATTCATTATAATATTTTATTCATAATTAGATTTGTCGTGATTTTGGAATAAGTGGAGGTATTTTTAGGATGGGCGTTAAGGTTCTCAGAGGAACAAACCTTTGAATTCTTCCTTTTAAGTTTGGTTTTGAAACCCTAAGCCCCTTAAGCTAGAGTAGCATAGTTCAGTTCTCTACTATAATACGTCCATTACTAAATTGTTGTGGTTTTTAACAGCAGCTTTGCTTCAATTTTGTGGTATACTTTGGTGACACCTTTGATATAACTCAAGCCAAGGTAAGAGGGGAAATGGAATAAGTATTGGGAGAACTTTGAATTTTCTTATATAGTTAACCAACTTGAATTACTTCTGAGTTGGTGATAAAGTCATTTTCTTCTCTCTTTCCCAATTTCAACTTTATTTGTTTCATATTCCATCAATCTTTGAACCAGTTTTGGATTTTTACAATAACACCATCATGGTATGATGTCTTGCACCATTGAAGATGCTTCTGTAATTTCTTCTTTGTATTTGTAATTTCATGTAGGATATTTGTCCATTGGAGAAAGACTATTTAGGAGACTCTGGGTTCTTACTTTTAAATTTCATAATGTACAATAATGAAGTTAGATATGTTTCTTTTATCACACTGCAATTATTTTCATGATATTTGCTTTTATTAAATTCAAATGCTCTTTTGTTGGTTGTCTATCATAATGATTTTATGATGTATGAATAACAATTTATCTAGAGATTCACTAATATTAAATTGTACTTTGTTCATCAACTGTTTGGATTTCTAAAAATTTATCAATCATACTCCATGTTTCCAATTCATAAAATTGACTTATTGTGCTATGTTCACTTTGCATTCATTGGAGATGTTAGAGTCATCGTTCTAATGCTTGCTGTGGAACTTGTCATTGATAGAAAATATAATTTTGGCAAAGAGATGCAAGTTTTTATTATCTTTCTCACTCAAAACAAGATTATTATTAGTGCATTATTCCATGTTCCTATTTCATTAAATTGATAACTTGCTTCTTGATTGCAAATTTCTTGGTGGATGCATTGGACTATGCCATCTCCATTATTTGAGATGTTACTTAAATTGGAAATAATAGAGCTTTGATATTGTCTATGGAGTTCTATCATCTAGCATATTGTAATATCTTCTTTTCTACCTCTATGATGTTTAA
>NW_021335345.1:0-202 GCF_001605985.2 Dendrobium catenatum
TGACCTGGGCTTAGGCGTAGCCTCGTAGGTATGCTCCCGCGCTCCGGCGAACTCCCGCGTAGGCGTAGCCGCTTAGGCGTGCAGTATTGACGTCGTAGACCTGACGCGGACGGCTGGCATTGCGACGACGCGACGTGACGCTGATGTCCCTCGATTCCCTCCCAAGTGGGAAAAATGAAACGGGCAGAGGCGTATACAGGTC
>NW_021335346.1:0-201 GCF_001605985.2 Dendrobium catenatum
TCATTTGAGGAAATGATGTGATTATCCATCCAAAAAGTTCTGGCTTTATATAGATATCTACTTTGAATGCTATTGATTATTATTAATATAATTTTAAGTTTATTTTATATTAAAATTTCTTAAACAAATTAATTCATGAGCTAATGAGTATAGTCGAAACTATCTCACGCATGTCCCGTTAGTTCATTAAGAACGGCTCAT
>NW_021335347.1:0-290 GCF_001605985.2 Dendrobium catenatum
TATTTGATTATAAAAATAAGTATCTACTGAAGAATTCATAGTGCATCCGAATATGATCAACAAGGAAGTAATAAATAGATCCCAATGGTGAAAGTTCAATGAAAGAATATAATTGAATGAGAAGGTACTTAGGAAAAGAGCCTGAGACGAGAAAGTTGTAACATGATTTTCTTGGTTTATATGAGATCTATGTTTCAAAATGTCAATGATGACCTTTTTTAGGAGGGGAGAGTTGAGACATCTCCAAATTTATAGTTACATTCTACCTATTTTGATCTGAATTAGAAAAA
>NW_021335348.1:0-793 GCF_001605985.2 Dendrobium catenatum
TGAGATTAAAAAAAAATTCAATTTTTTTAGGGGGGGCAAGTGCCCCCCCTTGCCCCCCTCCCTCCGCCCATGTCAACGAAGAAATATTTGAACAAATTGGAGTATTAGAATGAAATTTTGGTATATCTAGACATAGGACGTTAATCCTGCTAGGTTTTATGGAGATATTATAATTATAGGAAGGTCATAAACCTCCCTTTTCACCCCTACAAGCTTGATAGAGATTTAGGGATGTATAGGTTTTGATTTACATCTAAAATTAAGAGTATTATTAGAAAAAATATATATATTTGCATTCATTAGTCCAAAACACTTTATTTATATTAAAATCCAATTTTTTTGCAAGTCTCCATTAAATGAAAAAAGCTCAAAAATATTAATTTAGCATTCAATAGGATAAATTGTGTATTTAGATTAAATACTTATAGTTTAGTTGTAATTAAGTAGAACACTTCCTCATGAGATCACACTCTTTTTCATCACTTTATTACTTGATTGACACGTATACTTGCGCATTTAGTGGGCTTTCATTATTTTTATATCCAAAAAAAATCTAAGCATATTCATATTGCATGTTATTTATGTGTTGCTCATATCATTAACCGCATTGTCAAGCCTACACCCCATTAATTAGCTCTAGCTAGAAGGGAAGGAATGAGAGAGAAAGAGAGTGGTGAGAAGATGAGAGGGCAAGTTAAGGAGAAAACCCTAGAAGAGCCCTCTCATAGAATAATGTAAGTTTATGCTCATATCACAATATCTATTTTTAAGAGTGCCATCAATGATGAATTTG
>NW_021335349.1:0-313 GCF_001605985.2 Dendrobium catenatum
TCTTATCACTTTACAAGTGATAGACCCTGAATCAGAGACCATTTGGCTGGATTTTGGGATGTTTGAAAATTCTCTAAAAAGGGTCTTTAGGACAAGGCCTTAAAGCTTTAGATTTGAGTCTGTATTTCTGGATTTGGAATGGATTTCAAGTTTGAATTAATTTGGATTTGAATTGGATGGGGTTTGAGATTCAAATTGATCACAGGTAGGAATCAAATTGAAATTGGAGTGAATTAAATATAGGAATTGATTTAAAATTGATGTTGATCAAGGGTGGGAATTGATTTGAGTCTAGATTGGTCCTAAGATCTAA
>NW_021335350.1:0-520 GCF_001605985.2 Dendrobium catenatum
AAAAGTATAACCTCCGTCAAGGATCGGCGGCAATCCTTTACTAGACGATCTCAAGTTGTTCTTCAAGAGCTTCAACCAATGTGTCCAAGATACGCTCTATGTAGTCGTCCACCGTATAATCAATTCTTGGGTTGACGTCGAAGAAGGTTGAATGGAGAATGTGCACGAAACCGTGTTCATCGTAAGCAATACCATAATCTGTTTTTGGGTCAGCCATAAATGCGAGAAGTCGCTGTTTTGACTTTGGGAGGTGCTACACGGCAAGGAGAGACTTCATTGATGGTGCTACAGTGAAAAGATCCGGCGGAACTGATGGACAGCAAGCTGTCCCTTTAAGGCAGCAGTTTTGAAGCCTCTGGCTAATGAGAATCCAGGAATGGTTGCAGGAAATTTCTGGCAGCAGTCTTGGAGAGCAGGAAACCCAATGTGGGATGGGATTTGTGGAGGAAAAATAGCACAGAAGCATTGGGGAGTTTTTCGGCCAGCAAGGGAGGAGAGCTTGAGGCTTAATTCCAACTTA
>NW_021335351.1:0-270 GCF_001605985.2 Dendrobium catenatum
ACTTATATATATATATATATATATGAAATTCTATAGATAAATATAATTTTATATTTTAATGTAAATAATTTTTAGTTACTTCTGTTGGATTGGATTATGCTAATGAATTCATAAAAATCATGATTGATTGATTAAGAGATTAAGCTAAACAATTCTTTCAAAATTAGATCTTGAGGCGTTACACAACATCACAACTAGCTCAACTAATGTAACAAGAAATCTTAAGAGCACCATTTGCTATCTTTGATTCATATAAATTAATCAATATTG
>NW_021335352.1:0-209 GCF_001605985.2 Dendrobium catenatum
ATTAGTTTAATTGTTGTGTGAAAATAATTTTTTTATATAAATATATTTATTGTTTAAGAAATTGGATAATATCTTCTTTATAAGTACTATATATATGAGTAAATTTAATCGTAAAAAATGTTTTTTAATCATATAAAATTTTAAAAAATAGCGAGAAAATAATTATATTCTAATAAAAGTATGATTATGATCTAAAAATAAAATAATGA
>NW_021335353.1:0-3066 GCF_001605985.2 Dendrobium catenatum
CTTCCAGAACGACGAGTCTGATATGTTTGAGCGCTTAACCCATTCCTGGATGAAGTAGCACTTGCATTATCTCTGTTGGCATGCCATGGCATTCTTTTCTACGAAACTTGAGGACCTTCGCTGAAGAAAGGAAAGGGAAAACTTACCAAAAAAAGATTCTCTCTTTCACCTATGACCCATCCAATTACCCCCTGACTCAGGTTGGGCCGGGCAGGCGCTAGTAGAGGTGGAGGTATCGGTTTACCCAACTGAGAGAGGGAGCCCCGGGAGCAGGGATGGCATAGGTAGCAGAAGCCATAGGCACAGGTTGGCAATCGTGCATATGGTTAGAGGCGTAGGCAGTTGACCGGGAGGCACATAGTTACCCAGCAGCACCTACTAACCAAAAAGCGGGACAGGAGTCTTCTACTTCTCGGCTTTCGAGTAGAGACACTAGTGGAATAACAATCATTGCTGACGCACCTTCGCTGCAGATGGCAGAGCTACCGCACTAACATATGATGTGTTAGCGCGAAGAAAGGCCAAGAAGCGTAGTAGCCGGCTGGCCGACGTGAAAAGTGTCACGCTGCTGGCAAGGCTGATCTCCTTTAGTTCCGTCCGGAACACAGAACGGTACCATGGTCATCACAGACCAGGTGTACGCGAACTCTGAACAGAACACCTCGCAGTTCCTTTGACAGAACCGCAGGAAGAGAGTAAGTAGCAGCGATCGAAAGAGAAGAGGAAAGCGTCTTCTCTTCACCGATTTCAGGGCCGCAACTGATCGAACGTCCCGTCAGTGGCGACGGAGAACGCTCATCAACCGGACGCAAAAGCGCCACACTGGATTGCCAATGGCAAACACTCTCACTTTGCCACTACCCACTCCAAATCTCCCGACATTGGGTACCATCACATTCAACTTGGTCTCACTCACTCTACTTCGGTTCCTTCCTTCATCAAGGAAAGGAGTAAAGTGCGCCCTAGAAAGCCGCGAAGTTTCCCCTAGACCATAGAATAGAGCCAACGGTGCTGCTTCGGACTAGGTAAGGTGTCGAACCTCATGTTTTCGATCTCAGTAGCTTCATCTTGGTAAAAAAGAAACGCTCCGCGCCTCAGCCCTAGAAAAAGGCTGAATCTGATGCTTCATAAGTTTGAGATTTTGAACTACTTCCTAAAAAAGTAAAAAGACTCAGAATCGTAACGGTTTTTGGAACTCTTCCCCTCTTCAGCGTCTGGTTCGGCTGTAGCTTTTTCTGATACGGATGCTTCTGTTCGCGCTTAGCTTCTTTGTCTTGTTTTTGTTGTAAAGTGCGCGCTAAAGCTATGTGTTTGCTTTGGAATCGAATAAGGCTTACTCACTTGTTCCTGATGGATCAGCACCAGTAACCTTCCCTTCTTGTTGGCTCGCTCGCGGTTTATTGGCCGGAGAGAAGGATGGATGGTCTTTGGTCAAGAGAGCTTGACAGGGGCTTTTCTTGTTAGTAAGTAATCACTCAATTCAAACAACTAGCGCCTCTCGCCTTGCTCGAGCTATCGCCTCTCTTTATTTAGTTTGAGTAGATCTTGACTCGTTGACAAAACTTCGTCTTTTTTTTATGCTTCAAGATAGGCCTTATTACGTAACACACTAAGCCGAGTATCAAGTTGCTGCTGTAAAAGAGTTTTGTTTTTCTTTCACCTAGGAAGGAAAGGAGGAAGTTGGATACCGACCCTAGCCTTAGCTATTGGACCGCAGGTAGGGGAAATGCTGACAGGATGCCATCATACTGTTCGAAATTCAATGTTTTGGGAGTGTCTTCGTTTCATGTTAGTTCTGGTTCAAGCCAGAAAACTCAAGTCTTTTTCTCATTTTTCGAAGATATATATAGAAATTTCCAATCTTTTTCAATAGTCAGAGTCTCACTCCTGTAGGTGGTGTGACCGTAGCTATTGAATCTGGTCCGGCTGTGACCCAGTCAGGGATGGTATCAGAGCAGCGAGACCAAACGAGCGTAATGAAATGAAGCGAGTACTCCCCACACTTGATCGAAAGGAAGAGGCGCCGTAAACACAGTTGAGGGAATTGAGGAAAAGAAAAATACCAGGACTCGAAGGAATGACTGCATAGCTTTCTTCGATCAGGGATGAGAGACAAAGAGTTCCGACTCTTCCTTTTTAGGCCGGTGCCAAGTCAGCGAAGAACATTCGACGAGAGTGGCAGCTAGTTTCAGGAAGGAAACCAACATCGAATGGAGTAGCCTGAAACGGCGCTAGAAGATGCGCCCGCTGTTGTCTCTGATGTACGCTATGTAGAGCGATCCCCTATCCTGTCTTCTTTCTCACATTTTGTAGCGAGAACAGTCTCTTTTTAGATTCATCACAGTCTCGAGATGAGTGCTCCACTGCTTAACCTGAACTGCCTTCCTTCATGAACCGGAGCGGAAAGGTATGGGGCAAAAACAGAGAAAGAGATGTCAGGGCCCTGACCACACTGATTCCCTTAACGTAAACTCTTCTCTAGAAAACGGATTGACGAGGAAGAAAGACTGTAGAACTCGACACATCCACTGAACTACCTTTTGGTTTGTAGCCCCGTAGTTCCGGGATTTGATTGCAAAGGGAGCGGGAATGCTTTGAAGCTCAACGAAGTCAAAGCCCGTTGACCCTGCTTGTACTTGTAGCAAAGCATCTCACTCAAGATACGCAATTCTCATTCAAATCTGTGACCGATTGACCTTCGGGTTCGAAGCCAGATACATAGGATTAGAGTGAACCCGCTCGGGCTCGAGCATAGCAATAGCATAGGATCGGGGATGGGGCTACCCCTCCCCTCCCCATGAACAGATGCAACAACGCCATTTCATGAGATTGCAAGATAGGGTCGCAGGACTTCTTTATCAAATTTCGGGGCTGAAGGTACGAGTCCGAACATGAAATAGCCAAAAGCCACTTAGCGGGGGAAGATGGGCGGAAGGAAACTCCTTATCTTAGGTCAATCGCAAGGTCTGAGCCCGGGCCTATCTTCAGGAAGAATCTCCGCTGCTAGCCTGATTGATTGAGGGGCGATCACATTCTCCCCCGCCCTTTCTTCAGGAAATCGAGTCA
>NW_021335354.1:0-251 GCF_001605985.2 Dendrobium catenatum
GTCCTGTTTGAGCACCGCCGTCCATGCAGTCGCACCCGCTGCCGACGTGTGTCTGGTTAGCGCCGCCGGCTAACTAGATAATTAAACCTGAAAATAAATTCAAAACATTCCCAGAACTTCAAAAATGCATAGGAATTTCATTTCTGATCCGATTTTTGAGTTCTTGAGCTTGTTTTGTTTGTATTTTTAAATACTATATTTTAAAAATAATTAAAAATTATTTTAAACAATATTTTATTAATAATTTTAAT
>NW_021335355.1:0-238 GCF_001605985.2 Dendrobium catenatum
CAAACCACCTTCATTGACAGGACCACACACTTTATTCTAGGAAGCCCAGTAAATAGACGAATGCTCATTATTGGCTCCCCAGAAAAACTTGTTGATAATCCGTTCCATTTTCAAGCAGATCGCAGTAGAAGGGTGAAGAGTGTGAAAAATAAAGATAGGGATAGAGTTTAACACATGCTTGATCAACATTAATCTACCCCTGAAAGAAAGGAATTTAGTGGTCCAATTAGAAATTTTG
>NW_021335356.1:0-546 GCF_001605985.2 Dendrobium catenatum
AAGTCAGCAAGTCAAAAAAGTTATAATTTTTGCCATATCCGAGTTGGGTAATACTAGTTTGAGATTCTTTGGATAAAATAGACCTGGTATATGCATGATTCATATATGAGGTCAAGTTAAAACTTCTATGCTTTCTGCGGCAGGCACCAATACAACCCTGAAGATTTGTTTGTATCAATTTATGTTCTGCTTGTGTGTGCGCCAATGAGCATGTGTCCTCTTGCAATGTGCAAGTATTCTTGTTAATAAAAATTTGAACCGTCTCTCTACTTATGCATGTCTTTATGCACATCTTTTTATCTACATTATGCACATTCATGTGACCTAGGAAATACTTGAATATTAATGTGTCATACATGCCAATTTGGCTTGGGCATTGTGTGGCAAATACACTGCCCTTGTCATTTTATTATTGTTGACATGTGGCAACTCTTACACGACTCTTCATGCTCTCTCTGTAACGTACTGGAAACATATAATGCAGGTTGATTGAAGGAGTCATTCGGTCCGTGAATAACCTCCTTGAAAAGTTCCACCAATCTTTTT
>NW_021335357.1:0-315 GCF_001605985.2 Dendrobium catenatum
AATTTGTTCCTAATATTAGCAATAATCTGGTTTTCATGCATTTTTATCCCCTCATGTTTGGACTCATTTCTAGCTTTCCACAAATACCAAATAATCAAGATGGGTATAAGATTAAGAATATGGCCCTTACCTTTAGTAAACCATAAGGTAAGTGTATCCTTTAATTCACCGTGATTAGCAACCACAGCCACCCCAGCCAAAGTGCTGAAGTGATTCCACACTTTTTGAGCAATCAAACTATTGATAAAAATGTGATAAATACTCTCAAGGTTAGCACTACACTGACATTTAGAAACAATATAAAAACCCTTGTTC
>NW_021335358.1:0-300 GCF_001605985.2 Dendrobium catenatum
TACTCAGAGGTTGCCTCTGGGGAGTGGATGTAGGTCTGGTTTAGACCGAACCACAATAAATTTGGTGTCATTTACTTTACTGTTTTTACTTTTATGCATTTTATTTTTGATTTTAAAAACTCTGTGGTTGAAAAACATTTTCTACAAAAACTTTAAAGAAAATTTTCATTTTGGTTCAACTTAAATTAAAAGAGGGTTTTAATTTTTTAAACTACCAATTCACCGCCCCCCCCCTTCTTGGTAGCCTTGGGACATTAACTTAAGTCTAACAACTTATTTACTAGACTCAACAAGTGGTAT
>NW_021335359.1:0-241 GCF_001605985.2 Dendrobium catenatum
CCCCCTTTTTGATGATGGCAAACACATGTAGGAAAAATAAAAAAAGTTCATTTGAATTTCAAAGTTACAAACCCCAATCCCAACAACTTTTTCCTACCATACCCTACTCCCCCTTTTGTCATCACAAAAAGAGGTTCCATAGACAAAAGAAAAACACCACAACAAATAAAGACTAAAAAGCAAACTACAAAAAGAACATGAAACAAATAATAGAAAAACACAGACTAGAAAAATGAAGGAT
>NW_021335360.1:0-231 GCF_001605985.2 Dendrobium catenatum
CCTCCAGACCCTTGATTATGACCTATTGAACATTAAACTGCATTTTTCTAGACCTATTTTGACCCCTAGTTGACCAGGGGTCAAAATGACCAAAATACCCTTTAGGGGTTCAAACATCGATTTCAAACCGAACGACCTCCAAATCGCTTGAAACCACTTCCAGCAAGTTTCAAATATCAAACCAAACTTATCGAACCCAAACCCAGACCCTGGGTCAACCTAGTTGACCAA
>NW_021335361.1:0-10212 GCF_001605985.2 Dendrobium catenatum
ACTTTCAAGATTAAATTATTAAATGAATTTCATACTTCTGCTTACATTTCAAGACTTCTTTTCTTCTTAACTTTTTGCTTTTGTAAAAAAGGGGGAGAAATTGTATGTTTGTTTTTTTTTTATTTGTTTATTTTTTTTATAGTCCTTTTATGTTTGTCATTATTGTAGTTGTGTGTTTTTTATGTTCCTTGTTTTGTAAAAAAATTTTGAAAAATAAAAATTTTGAATAAATTTATGTCCCCTTATTTTTCATGTATTCATCAATTCAGGGGGAGTTTAGGAGATTCTTAGAATTTGAAATCCTACAAATAATAATTGTTTTACCATCAAAAAAAAGAGGGAGATTGTTAAGAGAGTTGCTATTTGCATGTTTTACATTCTTGCAACTTGTATTATTTTGATGATTTCAAATATTACTGTTTTATGTATATATATCTCCGAACACTTTTTAGGAAGATTTATTTTTGCTCTAGTGTGTACTAACATTTTAGGAAAATCAACTCCAAGCTATGAAGACTTCAAATCAAATTTAGCAAATATTCATTTGTAAATTACAAGTTTTGAATTGAGAGGGAGTGATTGTAATTGAGTGAAAAATAACAACACATACACTTGGGGGAACAATTTTTATGAACTGATCGTACGGGACGAACCTAAATCATATGGGACGATCATGTCAATTAAGCCATCGGAAGAGCAATGGATCAAACAGTCAGACATAAAATTTTTCTAAGTCCTAATCGTCCAGGATGAATTTAACATTCATCTCGGGATGAACGTCTCGGGATTCTCACTTTGCACTGTTCGTCCAGACGAAATGCATGGTTCGTCTCTGGATGAAACTCTCTGTTTAAAATTGTCCAGGATGAAACTTTTTCATCCCACGATGAATCGAACCGACTTACATTAGTTGGTTACATCCTGCAGGGATTTGGGAACCGACCTATGCAATAACCGTTTCGTACCGGACGAACCTAGTTTGTACAAGACGATAAGCTTGTATGAACATAGTTCGTACCAATATACATTGGAATCATTTCCGACACTTTAAGTAAAATCGTCCGGGACGATCCACTATCATACGGGACAATCCATTTCATGATTACTTGAAAATTTTGCAGTTTTGGACGGTTTTTCTTGTCTCTTCTATATAAGGTCCAATTTTTACTGCCACCCAATCTTTTTGCTTATTGATCTTCGTGCTTATTGGAAGAAGAGTTAAGAATAGAGTGTGAGAGAGAATTCAAAGGAGGATTCCTACCACTGGAGTGTGAAGGCTTCGCTTGATGTTCAAAGGTAAGATTTCCTACTCGTGATTTGAGATTACTTTACTCTTTTCTTACTTTCTACTAGATTTCTTGTGTGGAGATCTATAAAGGAGATCGGGTTCTCTGCCCATACTAGGAGAGTGTGAAAGGATGAAGGGTTCTATGCCCACACTAGGAGAGTGTGAAAGGACGAAAGATTCTCTACCCACACTAGGAGAGTGTGAAAGGATGAAGGGTTCTCTGCCCACAGTAGGAGAGGGTGAAAGGATGAAGGGTTCTCTGCCCACACTTGGAGAGTGTGAAAGGATGAAGGGTTCTCTGCCCATACTAGGAGAGTGTGAAAGAACAGACGGTTCTCTGCCAACACTTGGGATAGTGTAAAAGGACGACGGTTCTCTGGCGCACCGGGTAGTGGTGAAAAGAGTGTTTGTAAAGGCTTCTTCGCCTTGCTGTGGGTGCAAAAGGAGAGACACTATTGGTATTAGTGCAATACTCAGAGGGTGCCTCTGGGGTGTTGATGTAGGTCTGGTTTAGACCGAACCACTTTAAATCTTATGTCGTTTTTTTTTACTGCTTTTTATTTTCTGCAATTTTTTTAAAAAAAGTTGTGGTTGAAAAACTTTTTATAAAAATTCATTAAAGTTTATTTTCAGTTCAACTTATCTAAAAGAAGGATAATTTTTAAATTACCAATTCACCCCCCTTTTGGTAGCTTTGGGACATTAACTTAGGTTTAATAACCTATTCACTAGACTCAACAGGAGATGGCTTGACGGGCTAAGGCTGCAGGATGTTCGGCTTGCTTGCGATAGAGGGAGAGGAGGTCTTGTGGGAGAAAGGAGTTTATGATCGTGTAAAGTTGGGGAGAGCAGCAGAAGGGAGGTCTTCGTTTAGGTATTTAACGATGCAAAATGAGGGCAAATAATTGCACGCGAGTATGGGCTTCTGACTTTGGCGCCGCTCGCAGACTAGCACTGTAGTAGACAGTGCGATTGTTGCAGGATTTGGGGATGGGCTTCGGCCGCTACAGGTAATGATTTTTTAGCATTTTTGTTTCCTTTATCTGATGTGGAGGTCGACAAGATTCGAGCAGCAACTAATGCATGAATGATATCCACGATAGTTAAACTTAGTTTGTATGATGAGGTAGGCAGCTTTTTTGCAGGAGGACGGCTTAGTTAAGTTGGATTTGAACAAGGCTAGAGGTAATATTCAGAAGCTTAACAGGGCACTTGTGGGCAGCCTTTTAGGAAATTGTCTACTATTTTTGATAGTGCAAAATGAGCTCCAAAAAAAATGGGGACTCCTTGGTTTGACTCAAATCACATCGATGGGTTCAGATTATGTTTTGTGTTAGTTTGAGAATATGGAAGCAAGGAATAATGTTCTGATTGGTGGGCCTTGGTATGTGGTTTGGAAAATCATTGGGGTTGAACAGTGGACTATAGGCTTTTGTTCTAAATCATTAAGAGGTTCTACGTCACCAGTTTGGATCAGGTTTCAAAATCTGCCTTTGGAATATTGGGATGATTCAAACTTAGCACGGCTGGCGGCGGGGGTTAGAGAACCTTTATTTATGGATGAACAAACTAAATTGTTTCGCACGCATATGTGTACGACTGAACTTGTCAAAGAGATTGCCTAAATGTAAATGGGCTCATGGGTTGGGGGGGGGGGGACTTTTGGGGGGGGACTTTTTTCCAACCAATTGAATATGAGGGAATCCCGTTGATTTGCTTGTAGTGTGGCCAGGTTGGGCATAGAGCTAATTTGTGTAAAGAGGTTTGTGGTCAAACTAGACAACATGGAATAAAGTGTAATAATGAGCAAAAGCATTTCTGTTCTGCTGAAGTTGGATTAGGCTCGGTGGGTGATTCCCCTCATGGTGGTATGGTGAGCTCAGATAATGTAGGTGGTTTTGTATCCAGTTCAAATAAGGGGAAATTAAAGGAAGATTCTTGCTTTTTGAATGATCACCCCAAGGCTGTTGACATTGATCAAGGGGAGTGGACTATTATCACTAGAAAGAGAAGATCCAATGTTAGAACTGGTAACATATTACAATTTGTTAGCAATAGACCTAGTGTTTCGGTCAATAAATTTGTTTGGAGGGAGGTTAACAAAGCTCAGAAGAATACGAAGTTCCATGATTTGGGTGGAAATCATATGGGTGCGGTAGGTGGTTTGATGCGGTCTTCGGAACATAGAGCTGGGTTTAATGCATTGGATAAAAAAGCTTCTAAAAAATGCAAATGGAGAGGAATTTATATCCAGATGGACTGGTACAGAATGATGCAAGAGGTTTGTTATGGTCTTCGGTTCATACGGCTGGGTTTAATGCATTGGATAATAAAGCTTCTAATGAAATGCAGTTGGAGAGAAATTTGTGTCCGGATGGATTGGTACAGAATGATGCTGGAGTTTTAGTAAAACTTTAGGTGCAGAGTGTCAATAATGATTGTTCGGGTAGTTTGCTTAACAGTGAGCTACCGGGTGGAAGCTATTTGGGTGGAGGTAGTTTGAGTCAATCCCGTTCCAAAGGTTTGGTGAAGAAATGAAATTGGAAAGATCCCAGCTCGGTGGCTTTGCCTTCATAGCTCTTGGTTCCCAAAGTTTTAAAATTTTCATATAATAAATCTAAGGGGTTGAAGGCAAAGAATAGCAAGATAGAAGGACAAAGATCGGTTTAGTAAGGAGGTGGCACAATTAGATCCTTTACAGAAGTTTCCTGGTATTAGGAGAGGCAAGGTTTTGAAGGAGGATTTGGCGATATCGTCCTATAAACAATTGGTTAATGTCATTGATAAAACTGATCACAGGTAGATAAAGAATGAGGATATGGGTGGTATGGTTACTGTACATGGGCAAGATGATGTTTCTGAAGAAATGTGCGGTGGAGTTGCATCCCCTTTGGTGGATAATGTTTAGTATTTTATGTTGGAATTATAGAGGTGCTCGTAAGAAGGAGACAGGAAATTATCTACGGCACCTCATTGGGGAACACAATGTTAGTTTTATTGATTTTCTTGAGACTAAGATGGAATCATTTGGTAGAAAAGACATTGACAGACTTGCAGGTAGAGATTGGGAGTTTGTTTTTCAACCAACTGTTGGCAAAGAAGGTGGCATATTAGTTTTGTGGAAGATAAATGAGTTCTTTTTATGTTTTATGTCAAACTAGCCAATGTATTATGGGGAGGTTCACTATGGCTAGTGATATTAATTGGGAGGTTGCACTTGTATATGCTGACAAGGAGAGGTATATAAAAAGGCAAGTTTGGGTCAAGATACACAAACATTGGAATCTCCTTTTGTTGTGTGAGGTGTGCGTGTGTGTGGGGGGGGGGGGGGAGTTCAATTGTATCATGTCTCAGGAGGACAATAAAGGGGGTAAGGCCTTTCACTTTTCTCTAGGTGCTCGTGACATGGGGGAATTTATGTTGGCAAATGATTTGATATATTCTAGTTTCATTGGTCCTGCATTTACTTGGACAATTAACAAGGATATGAGGAGTAGAATTTTCTCAAGGATGGATAGGTTTCTTATCAGTTCTCCAATTATGTACTCCTTTCAAGGGTTCAAAGTTAAGCATCTCACCAGTATTGCTTCAGTCCATTTCCCTATACTATGCTCTATCCAAGGTGAAATGAAGAGGGCTTTTTCTCATTGGATAAAGTTTGAAGTTGTATAGGCTAGTTATCTAAAGGCATGGCATTTGGTGTGGGAGAAATAAAAGGTGGAGGACATAGGTAGTGAAGCAGTTAAGCTCCAAAAGAAATGCCAAAGGACCTTGAAAGCTTTGTTCTTTTGGAGTAAGAACAAACTCAAATTCCTTAATCAACTGAAAGATGAGCTAGATAAAGAGATTAAGGTTCTACAAGAAATGGAATGCTTGCCAAATGGTTTAACTGATGTTCAAACTGAGTCCTTGAGATATAAGGTTCAGTTATTAAATAGTACCTTGGCTCGCATTATGACATGGTGGAGGCAAAGAGCTAAGGTTAAATGGATTTAGGAAGGGGATGGTAACACCCATTTTTTTTTCATTCCATGGCTTCAGCTAGGAGGAGAGCCAAATGCATTGATTCCAATAAGCAATCAAATGGGACGGTCGTAACGAGCAAAGGGACATTTCTAATGTTATTTATAGCTTTTTTGAAAAGAAATATCATGGGCAAGGTATTGTGGAGAGAAGTTGTTTGGCACAGTTTGCTGGAGCCCTTGATGGAGAAGTTACTAAAGATGAAATATGGGCTGTAGTTAGCTCATTGGGCCAAAATAAAGCTCCTGGAAGAGATGGGGTCACAGCATCGTTCTTCAAGTTTTTTTGGGACATTGTTGGGGAGCAGGTTTTGAGTGCTTAGTGGGATTTCTTTGCCTCTAGGAATACGGATCCATTTTGGAAGGAAATGGTTATTGTATTAGCCCAAAGTCATGAACCTGAATCATCCTTCCATGTTCAGACTGATTAGCCTTTGCTAAATATAATATTATTGCAAAGGTGCTTGTTAACAGGATCAAAGGAGTGTTGGAAAAATTTATTTCAAAAGAACAAGTAGCATTTGTACCAGGTCGCTCTATTTCAAATCATTGCTTACTTGGTCAAGAGTTGAAGCATAAATTTAAGGTGTCCAAATCTGCTATAGGCTACTTGGCATTTGAAAGTAGATATGGAACAAGCTTATGACATGATGAGTTGGAAGACGTTGGAGGTTGTTCTGAGACGCATGGGGTTTCCTTCTAGATTCAGTTCTTAGGTGCTAAGTTGTGTCCAAAATCCAAAGTTCTCAATACTTATAAATGGGTAGCTAATGGAGGGGATATAGCTGATTGTGGGTTCCGTCAAGGGTGCCCATTGTCACCCTACTTATTTATTTTCTATTCTAAGCTATTGTCTTCCCACTTTCATCAGAACTTCAAGGAGTTAAGTGTGCCAATTAGTGCGGGGGACCTTCTGTCTCCCACCTTCTTTATGCTGATGATATTTTAATTTTTGCACGTGCCTCTATTCCAAATATAAGAAATATTACATCCATTTTGGAAGACAATTTCTCATGGACCGGCCAAAGGGTCAACATGAGTAAATGTGCTATTCGTTTTTGCAAGATGATCTCTTCTATTACTAGGTCCCATCTTGCTAAAATGACTGGATGTAGGAAGGTGGATGAAATGGAGTACTTGGGCATCAAGTTTGCATTGAAGTGGATTATAAAGAAGGACTTTGCTCCTTTATTACAGAAAGCTCGTGGATGCACTTTGACTTGGGGGATTAGATACCTTTCCTTGGCTGGATGTGTAACTTTGATCAATTCGGTGTTGTTGTCTTTATCTATATATATGAAAACGCATACTGCTGTCCCAAGATTTGTTCTTAATGAGATTTAAAAAGTGTGTCGTAGCTTTCTGTGGGATAAAGACTCTACACATAAAAGCCTTCACTATGCTTCATGGGACTGTGTTGCTTGACCAAGATGTAAAGGAGGTCTCGGCATTCATGCTAGTACCAACTGGGTGGGTCCGTTGAGATATCGTATTGCGTGGGATTTTTTATCCAAGCCGTTGGAGCTCTTTTAGAGATGCATGAGGCAGAAATATGGTGATAAACCTTGGGATAATGGATTCAAGAGAGGTAATCCTATTTGTTGGAAAATAATTTGTGATGGTGCCAGTAGCTTAATTAGATCGGTTCGATGGAAAATCTGCAATAGGCGTAACATTGAGGTGGTTAAAGTTATTTGGATATGGGACAGGGCAATTTCTGGATGGCCAACATATTGTGATATCTTTACAATTGAAAACCTATTGGTTTCAAATTTCATTACTGAGGAAAGCAACTAGGAAGAGCCGAAACTCCTGTTATGTTTTAGAAAACTGCTTGTTTACAGGATTTGTGAAATTCCGGTTGAAATTGGTATGAGCTCCGATGCTATGAAATTGTTAAAGAGCCATCTATGTTCGACAATATCTGCGGTGGTGTATAGCATGCTCTTTCTTGAGGATGATGATCCTATATGCATGATTTTAAAGCATGGATTGAGGCTTAGGGAGAGGTTGTTTTGGTGGAGAATTTATAAAGGCATTATCCCAATAAACTATTAGTTGTATGGGCATGGCTTTGATGTTAATTTAAATTGTCTTGTTGGGTGTAATGAGGTTGAAGACATTTACCACATCAAGTCTTGGTACAAATAGCTGTGGGAGATCCTCGATGTCTTGGAAAAATGGGGCTTCGTAACACCTCGGTTTTCCTCCTTGTTTGAACTACAAGTTCAGCTTGCGAAGTTTGCTGATTTGAGGGAATGTTGGGTCCAAATTTACTGCGTTGCTATTTTTCAAAGTTGGAATAATAGAAATGCAATCAAACATAGCAAAGGTTGTTGCTCACCTGCGGTTATGGTTGCTAATGTGCTAGAAGTTCTTAATCAAAACAATTTTTTTGTCCGCTTGGAGCAACATGGCACTTCTCAATCCGTCGGATTGTTTAATAAGTTTTCTTGGTTTTCTTCCCCTTTAGGTTGGTTAAAAAAAAACTTAGATGGAGCTTTACTTAAATCAAATGCAAGGGGTATTGGTATTATCATCCGTGACTGTGGTGGGAAGTTAATTGTTGCGGCTGGTTGGAGGTTAACCCATTGGGACAACACACATATGGAATTGTTGGCATTTCATTACATTGATAAGCTCCTTCTTGAATGGATATATGATTTTAATGGGTTGATTATAGAGGGAGATAATGCTAGTATGATTAAGCATATGCAGAACTTTACATACATGGAGAAATGGAAGCCTCAGCCGATAGACTGTGAGGAACTGAATTGGATAAGGATGTTCCAAAAAGTTTTATTTGTGCATACATATCGAAGGTTCAACAGAGCAGCCCATTTTTTTTTTTTTGCACAAAGGGCTATAGATAGTTCTTTTTCTTGGGATATAAGAGATAATTTCAATCATTGTATTCCTCAAGATTTTTTAGATATTCATGAGGGAGATAGTTGCTTTTCTTTTTATGAGGGGCCAGTTGACCATTATCTTTTCTTTATTAGCATGTATTAAACTTTATTAGATGAATGCAAATGCAAAAGTTCAGATCTCTCTCACTCTCTCTCCCACTGTATCTCTCTATCTCTCCCTCCCTCCATCTCTCTCTCTCTCTCTATCTCTCTTTATCTATCTATCTATTTATCTCTCTTTCTCTCTCTCTCACCCTCACTCTCTCCTCTATCTCTCTCTCTCTCTCTCTCTCTCTCTATCTATCTAACTCACTCACTCACTCACTCTCTCTCTCTCTCTCACTCCTCTCTCTCTCTCTCTCTCACTTTTTCTTCCTCACTCCAACCTGTTGCAAATCTATTTTTCATGTCTTATGTTTTGATGATTGACAAACACTTTTAAATCTCTTGGACTGCCTGTTACTTCTAACTTTTTAGGAATCGAAGATCAGACGAACAGTATAAGACAGTTCAAGATTACGTAGGTTTAGGGTTGAGTCAGTCTGTACTTTGTTTTTTCTCTTCTTGAGTCTATTTGTAATGTCCAAAGAGACTGATGCTAAGTAACCTTACACACACACTTGAAAGACTTAGAATTTCTATTTTTACTCATATCGGCCAGGACGATGTTTACATCGTCCTGGACGATCAGGCTTAAAATAGAAAATCTAAAAAAGGATTCTTAATTAAGGCAGCCGTCATCAATAGATCGTCCTGGACGATACGTGTATTAGCCAGGACGATAAGCTCAAAACAGAAAGAAGTTGCCGCCATAGACAATTAAGGTATTATGTATTTTTTAATAATCAGCCAGGGCGATCATTGATTGGCCTGGACGATATTCACAAATTTTGCCTTAATTGATCAAAAAATCAAGGGAGTAATTAAGGATGATCGATACGATCATATCATCCTAGACGATCGCAGGATAGGCCAGGATGATCTATCAAAAACCTTAGTTACTTCTGGATGATAAATATCGGCTTGCTCAAATTAAAGAGCGATGCTCTGGACGATTTTTCTCTGATTTGAACTGATTGGCGGGACGATTAAGCCAATTTTAAATCAACCAGTTTGCATTCAGGGTGAAGCTCCGGCTGATCTTCTGAGATTTGTACTGATCGGCCAGGACGATGTCCATATTAGCCTGGATGATATTGTCAATAACTTGTAATTAATGAGCTCCTTTGAAGCTCTTCTATTTAAGAGCTCTTGTTCAATATTTTGAACAATCTTTTGCTGCTATCTTAACCTGAGAAGGCCTTGAGGAGAGAAAGAGAGAGAGGTGAAGAGATGAGAGGATCTTTGTGAGGGGGAAGCTTGTGGAGGGGATTCACAAGGGTTGCTTCAAGGTCACTTCGCTTTCTTCTTTATTCTAGGAGTTTCTCAGTCCGTGGGAAGGGTCTCCTGGTAGATAAGGATGTCAGCATTGATTGTGGTTCTCGCTAGCTACAGGAGGAAGCTCAAAAGTTAGATAGGTTTCTCTGCCTTGCCGGGGTGGAAAAAGAGTGTTCGTTGTCAACAGCGCTTCTCGCCTAGCTGTCCGGGGGGGCTAAAGGAGAGTGCGGGACGGAGTTGTAGGTGGTAATACTCAGAGGGGACACACTCCGGAGGAAAAATGTGGATCGTATTTTGGATCGAAGAATTGAAAAACCGAAATCCACTATAAATCTCTGTGTTTTTGTTTTTGGCTTCCGGCCACTTTAATTCGCGCACTTTATTCTTCCCATATGGAATTGTGATTATTAGGTTTTATGTGATTATTTACGTTCTTTTGTGAGAAAAAAATTTTCTCACCACACACTACCAATTCACCCCCCCTCTATGGCCCTTACCGCCCTCCGGGCCCCCCAGTTCTATACACGGGCTTCACAACACTCCTACTCCAACTATTCAAGATGAGTTAAGAGCAAGGATTCAATAAAAAAATAAATAAAAGTATTGCACCCAACCC
>NW_021335362.1:0-318 GCF_001605985.2 Dendrobium catenatum
AACCCTCTTAAATTGATCTCTAAATTTGTCTTAGCTTGAACCTTAGGTAATTAGGGTTTAACCAATTTTAATTAATCTTAAACATCTCAAAAATCCCAAAAGGGCTCTAAACACTTGTGGATCTTTCCTTGGGTCATTTATGACCTTTGGATTTGATCCCAAGGAGTTTATGTCTAATTTGGGTTCAAATCCTTAAGCAGCCCCCTTAGTCGTAGTAATTTGATAATCCCTACGAATATATAAAATTTCTAAAATTCACTGTTAATTATAGGAAAATTTTGATTAATCAAACTCAGTGGTTAATGACTTCAATTAGAA
>NW_021335363.1:0-338 GCF_001605985.2 Dendrobium catenatum
TGCTAGGAGAAATAATAAAATTAGAACAATAAAGTTTTGTTATCACAAAAATCATAATATCAATCTTGATTTCTGATTTGCAACAATCTCCCCCTTTTTAATGATGACAAAAATAATTCTTATTTGAGTTAAAAATTAAAGTTCTTTTCTCCTAAGCCCTGCTCAATGAATGAAAAATAAAATTCTTGGCGAAAAAGAATTTTGTCCTCCCTTTTTTATTTAATTTTTTCTAAAACAAATAGAAAATTATTTTCTTAAAAAAACATAAAGCTTACAAGAAATACACAAAATAAATATAAAAAACACAAACCTTAAAAAATTACAAACACCAAAAATAC
>NW_021335364.1:0-225 GCF_001605985.2 Dendrobium catenatum
GACTATAAAAGTGATGGATAGGCCGATTTGTTTGGGAAGGAATTAGGAAGTTAATAGAGAGGGAGTTGTTTAGGAAGGTTCTTAATCAAAGGGGAATTGTTTAGGAAAATTTTAACTATAATTGGGAGGGAACTATTTAGGGCAATAGATCTAATTTGAATTCAAATATGAGATAGAATTATTTAGGAAAAGGAGCACTGATTTGGGAGGGAATTAGGGGAGCAT
>NW_021335365.1:0-249 GCF_001605985.2 Dendrobium catenatum
CTCTCTTGCACTTCCTTGCCCTTTCTTGCTCTCTCTCTCCCTCGCTCTCTCACTCTATCTCCCTCTCTCTCTCTCTATCTCTATCTCTATCTCTCTCTCTATCTCTCTCTCTCCCTCCCTCTCTCTCTTGCTCTCTCCATTGCTCTATCTTGTTCTTTCTCTAGCTTGCTCTCTCTCTCTCTCTATCTATGTCTCTCGCTCTCTCTCTCTCCCCCTTGCACTCTCTTGTTCTCTCTTGTTCTTTCTTTC
>NW_021335366.1:0-203 GCF_001605985.2 Dendrobium catenatum
GGACAGTTTATTACTCTAGATAGATTTCTGGAATTAATGAAAAAATAACTAGGAATAGCATTTAAACTAAGCCTCCACCAGAAAATATTTACACGGGGATTCAACTTCAGCTTTTTCCTCCATTTCCATGTCAGATCTTCATCTTTGTATGAACCTGAGCTATCAAAAATTAAAGAAGATATAGTTTTACCTGAGAATTTAAA
>NW_021335367.1:0-436 GCF_001605985.2 Dendrobium catenatum
AGCATAGATTAAGCATAATTGAATGGAATATATGGGGAAAGGTGATTAATGGATAATTATATTCTAATTATTTATTAATCACAATCTAGCTATGTTTAAAAAAAAAAATCAATCTTTGCTTGCTTAGGTTGTGCACACACCACCTAGCCTATGCTCTCCTAGTTTTAAGGACTTGATTGTGCCATTTCATGTGCTTATTTATGCTTTGTTTAAGGGTTAGACAACACATTGATTTGAGCCCATTAAACTTAGTGTCATTAAGATTTTCACTAAATTTAGAAGTCATTAAGACCCTTAATAAAATTTCCTAAATTTATGACTTTAATTAAACTTTAAAACTTCTAAAAAATGTAATAAATCCATTTTAAATCCAAAAAATACATATAAACCCTCTAACTAACCAGAATTAAGTCCTTAATTAATGAAAATTAAAATC
>NW_021335368.1:0-244 GCF_001605985.2 Dendrobium catenatum
GGTGGGTAGTTTAGACACTGAGATTTGGGATCGACAATTAAAGAAATCTCTAATTGATCCCACACTTATGAGTGGCATAATGCTCTTAAAACTAATGCAATTAAATCTTAATTTTAATTAGTTACTAATGCAATTTATGCTGGTTAAAGTCTCCAAATCAGATATGCATGAATTTTTAAAAAGGCTTTATAAAATAATTTTTTTTGAATGGCTAAACTTCCCCAGGTCCGGCACTTCATCCTCA
>NW_021335369.1:0-1070 GCF_001605985.2 Dendrobium catenatum
TCAGCTTTGTATTTTACTGAGAACACCCATTTACAGCCGACCGATTTTTTCCCTATCGGTAGATTGACAATCTCTCATATTTTGTTCTTCTCCAGGGCCTGCATTTCATCTTTAATGGCATTTTTTCATTTTTTATCAGATAAGGCCTCAGAAACATCGAATATGGATATCTTCTAATGTAACAAGGAAATTTTTGTGTGACGATGAAAAGTTGTTGAAGGATATAGAGTTGTTTATAGGGTATAAGGGAGGTGGTGAACTTACCTTATTTCCAGGAGATGGTTCAGATTCTTGGATCTGCTTTGGAGTATAGCTTAAGCTTGTACATCTGGAGTAAACCTTTCCAAATCTAATAATGTTGTCATTTGTTTCCCTTTCTTGGGTTTCAGGTGGATTATTTTGAGGTGGTGGAGGAATGTCAAGAGGTTCTAGTTCAATTTCTTCATCTTCCTCAAGTTCAGTCTCCCCCTGAAGATGAGTTTTTGAGAAATAAGAATTTTTCTCAACAAAGGTAACATCAATAGAAACAAAGGTTTTTCTCGTGGGAGGATGATAGCACTTATAACCTTTTTGGGTAGCTGAATAACCAACAAAGATGCATTTGAGTGCTCTTGGATCTAATTTTCCTCGCTCATGGCTGTGGATATGAACATAGGCAGTGCATCCAAAGATTTTGGGTGCAATATTATGATGGGTTCAAAATTCTGGGTAAAAAGAGGACAAGGTCTCCATTGGAGTTTTAAGGCCTAAAGCTGTTGAAGGTAATCAGTTTATGAGATAGGCTGCAATTAAGAGAGCTTCCCCCCAATAGGATTTGGGTATATTGTAGTGAAACAGGAAGGCTCGGGTGGTGGCTAGAAGGTGACCATTTTTCCTCTTTGCAATCCCATTTTGTTGTGGGGTGTGGACACATGAGGACTCATGGATGATCCCTTCATTCTAGAAGTATGAGAAAAGGGTTTGGTTGAAATAATCTTTCGCATTATCGGAGCGGAATCTCCGTATTTTTACCCCAAATTGATTTTGGATCATGAAATGAAAGATGGGAAGAATGGTGCTAACATCAGATT
>NW_021335370.1:0-215 GCF_001605985.2 Dendrobium catenatum
TAGTTACAGGCCATTATGTGGACTCAAATTGGAAATTACAGAAACGTGTATTAAGTTTCCTTCACTTGTCACCTCCTCACACAGCTACAAAAATTGTTGACACTTTCTATAAGTCACTCAATGAATGGGGTTTGAAAAATAAAGTATTCACACTTTCAGTTGATAATGCATCTAATAATGACCGTGCCATAAAACTTCTAAAGGATAATTTTCGT
>NW_021335371.1:0-353 GCF_001605985.2 Dendrobium catenatum
TGAACAGAGAGCTGAGGCATCCACTAGTACCTTTCCGGATCCATGAGTTTTCTGAGCTAGTGGAGCGAGCTCGATTGATAGAGATTGATTTGGCGACACCGGTACCGAGGTACGAGGATACCAGAAGGAGGAGAGATGAGGTACGACGAGATGATTCTTATAGAGACAGAGATAGAGAGAAGAGAAGCAGGTATGAGGGTTCGAAGGGATCTGCATCGGGATCTGCATCACGATCTGCATCGGTAGTATCGTCTGGTGGTTCTGGCGAGTGCATTCACTGTGGTAAACGACATGCGGGTCGGTGCTACCTATTGATGGGACAGTGTTTTTACTGTGGACAGCAAGGGCACAGA
>NW_021335372.1:0-275 GCF_001605985.2 Dendrobium catenatum
TTATTATTATTATTATTATTATTTTGAAATTATTATATTCTACAACTGTTGTCATTTTGGTTATGGTGGTTGGCGACATGTCAATATACTGCAAGTAAAGCTAAAAATTTGTGCTCACTGAAATCTTACTGTGTGCAAGATAGAATTTCATCTTATATATATTGCACATATATGTAGAATATATTTCTTAGATCCATTTCAAGTCCTTTTAAATGAGTTTAATATGGTCCATTGTTGAGAACATGCTTTACTATTTTCCTGTAGGTGTGAACCAT
>NW_021335373.1:0-1173 GCF_001605985.2 Dendrobium catenatum
TTTCCCAACAATAGTTACCTTTCGCCGATTTGAGGCTCTCAGGATCCGCCCCATTCTTTAAAAAAAAATTGATGATCCGAGCAATGAAATAATTCTTACCAGAACATTTAAGGAGTTTGAGTCCAAATGGATCGATTTACTTGGCGAAAATTGTATCCCTGTTGGATTCCTCCCTTCATCTATTGACGAGGAGGAGAGAGACATGGATGGGAATATCCAAATGGCTTGATAAGCAAAAGGAACAATCTGTGATCTATGTTGGTTTCGGAGCTGAGGCGATTCTTACCAGAGAGCAGATTGAAAAGGTCGCATTAGGGTTCTGTGGTGGAAGGGATGGTGGTTGGGGCGGCGTTGGCGGTTTTGCCGATGCAATATGAACATGGACTAAATGCAAGGCATTTGGTGGAGAGTGGTTACGCGGTCGAAGTGGAGAGGAATGATGAAGATTCTGGAGAGGAGATTGCGAGGAAGTTGAGGATTCTGATGGTGGAGGAAGAAGGAGAGGAGGTGAGGAAGAAAGCGAGAAAAGGGAAAGAGATTTTTGGGAGTAAGAAGCTTCAAGAGGAGTGCATCACTGAGCTTGTGAAGAATCTATGGCAGAGATGTAAGATGTCAGGTAAATCAATTTGAGTTGGTAATGTTTGTTTGATTTATTTTTAGTTATGCATTTTTGAGACCTACTGCTAATGACATTAAGGTTTAGGTTTCGCTTGAGACGGCTTTTTTACTGCTTCTTAAAGCTACTTTTTAGTACTAAAAATTTACTTTTTGAAACAGTAAGAAAGTCATCCCAAACGAAGTCTTAGTTTGTGACAACTTCTTGTTGCTTTCTAAAACAACTTTTTAGTACAAAAATTTCTTGAATTAGAAAATTTTATACTAGAAAGCCGTTTTAGGAAGCAGTACGAAAGCTATCCTAGGCTTCGTTTAACACAGCTTTTTTATTATTTCTTAAAGCTATTTTTTTCATACAAAAATTTTAAAATTGTATTAAAAAATTGCTTTAAGAAATAGTAATTGAAATCTGTGGGCTCCGAAAAATTGCATTTTTAGATGTGTGATCCCGGCCTCTCCACGTCATCCGTCTATTTTTCTTTTAAGCGTTTGTATGATGAAGACAACAGAGAGTTTTAACTATATTAGGTTCCGGGGGAATTTTCAGAAGGCAGATTG
>NW_021335374.1:0-260 GCF_001605985.2 Dendrobium catenatum
ACTGTTAGAGACTGCTACAGATATTGACTATCAACATATCATGGAATTTACTTATATAAATATGCTCTTCTTACCAAAAAAGCCACTACTAGAAGTCTTATCATTAAATCTCTTGTCATGCCCCGAGATCTAACTTGGAAAGAATGTCAATTAACCAGTCATTTACCAGAGTTATCTACAATTCTCCAATTAATCACCGTCTAAACAAAAGTCTAATTAAAAATATCAATAACAAGTCGATTCATATCTCAAAAGTTTAT
>NW_021335375.1:0-446 GCF_001605985.2 Dendrobium catenatum
ACAGATTCCCAGATCTTATGGGAGGACTTTGTGAAAGCCTTCAGAGATTGGTTTGTGCCTCCTTCTGTGAGGAGTCAGATGCAGGAGAGATTCTTGCGACTGGTGCAAGGTGATCGGACAGTCATGCAGTATGAAGCTGAGTTTACCACACTATCCCGCTATGCCTCTCAGTTTATTGCTACTACTGAGGATAAGTGCCAAAGTTCTTAGCAGGGCTTCGAGATGCTATACGTCAGCCATTGATTCCCTTTACCTTTGATGATTATGCAGTATTGGTGGAAAAAGCAAGGAGAATAGAGATTGATTTTCAAGTTGTTCAGAAGATGAGAGATTTTCAACAGAAGAGGAAGGGCTTTGAGAGGACCAGGAGCTTCCAGACTCATTCTGGAGGTTTTAGTGTAAAGAAAATCATAACTGATTTTGGTGGAAGTTCTTCAAGTGCCAGA
>NW_021335376.1:0-285 GCF_001605985.2 Dendrobium catenatum
TATATTTGAAGAAATTAAAAAGCTATGCAAAAGTTTTGTTTGGAATAAGCCCAATGGTGAAATTGGCATTCATTATGTTAAGTGGGATGATCTATGCAAACCGATTAATAAAGGAGGAAGGGGTTTGTGCTCACCTACCTCAAAAGTGGTTGAACTGAGAGCTAGACTTTCTTGGAGATTTTTGAATAAAAATTCATTTTTATTCAAACTTTTGGCTCAAAATATGGAGCCAGAATCATTGAAGACAGCACAAAGAGAAATGTTTCTTCCTCTTGGAAAATCTTG
>NW_021335377.1:0-213 GCF_001605985.2 Dendrobium catenatum
TCTCTTGCACTCCCTTGCTCTTTCGTGCTCTCCCTCTGTCTCTCTCTCTCCCCCTCTCTCTCACTCTCTCCCACTTTCTCTCTCCCCCCTCTCTCTCTCTATCTTACACTCCCTTGCCCTTTCTTGCATTCTCTCTCTGTCTCTCTCCGTCCCTCTCCCTCTCTATCTCTCCCTCTCTATCTCCCCCTCTCTCTCAATCTTTATGTCTCTCTT
>NW_021335378.1:0-260 GCF_001605985.2 Dendrobium catenatum
AAAAGAGCAAAGCAAAACATCCCTTGAATTGATATTCAGAGGAATCTGCTGAATAAGTAAAACAAAGGGCTAAGGGAGAACCTGAGAAAGCTTCACTAGATCCCAGCCATTACCCGAGAGGAAATCCTTAACCTTAGCAGTATTGGTAGAGTTAGTATTAAGTAAAGAATCCAAAGAATTACCATTCACCGAACGATCTTGCAAAAGAAAATATTACCTTGCTCAAGACCCCAAACCAAAGAAGGTTCCACCATCCATTT
>NW_021335379.1:0-241 GCF_001605985.2 Dendrobium catenatum
TATTTAAAGCTATTAGTTCTGCCATGTAGATTTAATTTTAATTGTAATTTTCTTTACTAGGTTTTAACACTAAGTATTTATTTATCTTTTGTCATAGTATTACATGCCTTCACCAAAAAATATCTCATCAACTTTCAAACCTGAAATATGTTTCAGTCCATATTCTATGTAAGAAGTAACTGATTTATGATGTGTGGTGTGTGCAGTATTGGCACCTTTTAGTACCTAAATAAATGTTGAT
>NW_021335380.1:0-220 GCF_001605985.2 Dendrobium catenatum
TTTTAGAGTTGTTTTATTGAATGAAAAATAAATGCAAGACATTACTTGTTTGTATTTGATTTGAAGTAAAATGAATTCAGAGTAAAGCTTAATAATAATGGATGCGGCATAATAGTAGGCTATGACAGGTGGGGGCAAAGGACGGTGATACAACTAGATGATGGAAGCATGGGGAACATTAATGGTCAATAGATGTGATAGGCAATGGTGGTGGATGATG
>NW_021335381.1:0-224 GCF_001605985.2 Dendrobium catenatum
AAAAAAAAAAAAAAAAACAACCTTTTGTACGTACAAAAATCAGTTCATATAGTATGATTGATAGGTTCATATAGTGCGATTGATAGGTTCGTATATACGAAAATAAATTTTGTATGTACGAATGAATGAGTTCAAAATGAAATGACTTCTCATATTCACATAATTTATGAGGCTTCCTTTCGTACATACTTTTTGACCAAATGATTGTATAGACGAATAGGTGT
>NW_021335382.1:0-310 GCF_001605985.2 Dendrobium catenatum
GTTTACATTCAATCGCAGCTTTTCTAGTTTTTTTAACACTCCTCTAGTTATTAGAGAGGAAGGTTTGGATTCTAGGAAAAAGCTTTGATGGAAAGTGATAAAGGAAAAGAAGTATTGGATGCTTTGATAAGTCTAGTTCATCTTTGCAAGTTTTGATCCCTAGAGCAAATGATTTTGAGGCTCCCACCTCTGGTGGCTCCTATCACAATTTGAATAATTCTAATGTGTGGAGTAAAAAACCACACATTAAAATTAATTCGTCTAAAATTCCTGAAGGTAATAAAGATGATAATGTGGTTAAACTTGACTT
>NW_021335383.1:0-396 GCF_001605985.2 Dendrobium catenatum
GGTCTTCAGCACACCCAACGATGCCACGAGGATGATTACGACACCAATAGCCTTAATCCACGAAAACGTCAACGGTGGTGGAGATGGTACGGGTGGATGGCCGTTGATGGTCTACTCATAGTCCGAGAATTGATAGTCGATGACGTTCACGAGGGTGGGGAAAATTTGGTTCAAGTAGTCTTCAACGGTGTTGTCAAAACCAAACCCGATGTCGAAGAATGGAAATCGAACGATATGGATGTCTCCGTAGACATCGAATACTAATCCGCTATCAACTTCGGGATCGGCCATACGTCATTGAAGTGGAGGTGGGAGGGCGTCGTCTTCTTCTTCTTTTGGCTTCAAGCTTCCCAAGGGGTAGCAAAGAGAGGGCCGACCAAAGTGGGGAAGGGAAAG
>NW_021335384.1:0-2934 GCF_001605985.2 Dendrobium catenatum
TAATTTAAAATTTAAATTACACTAATTAATTATAAATAAATAATTTATAAAAATTAAGAGCAATTTATCAATTAAATTTTAATGACGAGATCTTTATATACGCATTAAATCAATCAATGTCAGAGTAAGGAGCAAGAGTAAAGGGGCGATACTTAGAGTCAATGTGAGTACTCATGTTTCTTTTAATACATTAATGACTTTGTTTTCTCTTCAATTAAATACTTTGAAAGATAATACATAGCTATATCATGTTTTGTCTTTCTCATACCTAATGATTGATTATTTTGAATCTAATGAAATTAATATGTTGTGTTTTACATTATTATAGAAAGTAAATGAATGCAATTGTAATCAATAATATTTGAGATTTTAATTTGAAATTTAAATTACACTAATTAATTATAAATGCACAAGTTAGAGAAATTAAGAGAAATTTATCAATTAAATTTTAACGACAAGACCTTTATATAAGCATTAAATCTATCAATGTCAAAGTAAGGAGCAAGAGTAAAGGGGCGATACCTTGAGTCAAGGACGGTACTCATGTTTCTTTTATTATAGTAATACTTTGTTTTCTTTTCAATTAAATGTTTTGAAAGATAATACATGCTTATTAAATCTTTATTGCTAGCTAGATCATGTTTTGTCTTTCTCATACCCAATGATTGATCATTTTGAATATAATAAAATTACTATGTTGTGTTTCACATTATCATAGAAAGTAAATGAATGCTTTATGAATGAAATGGCTATATATATACTTGCATGTGCATGTTGAATGATGTAGCACATTCCCTTATGGCACTGGCTAGGGATCCAATGTACCATTGCACGTAAATGAAAAAAAGGTTATGGAAAAAGAAATGAAAAATGGGTACCTTCCTTGCTACTATTTTAAATGATGTCTCCTGTGACGGTTGTATTATATATATAAATGATAAAAGATATAAAATATGTGATACAAATATAAATTGCATTGCTGATCTCATTAAAAAATGGGCATGCATATTATTTCTAATGAGCATACATATTATTTCTAATGCCTTGTATTACTGTATTTTATAATTATGATTTACTCATTGAGTTCTTTTATGACTCGCTCCTATATTTATAAATAAGCATGTATTATTCAAAAGCTTAAAATGAGTAGAATGATACTTATCAACAACTTATTTGATGGGATTTGAGGATTTGAGGAGACTATTGATATTTGGCCATCCTTATGAATAGTGCATTCACCTCAATGAATATCTTTTTTTTTTTAGACAATCCTCTGTGGATGGGGATAGATGAGATAGTTTGATATTGTTGCTAGTTTGTTCAGGGATTTTATCTCATTATCATAAAGTTTTATGGGCTCGAGCCACCATTCCTCTGGATATTTAGATTCACAGCTTTATCGAAGAAGGCAACCTTGCTCAATATACTACATTGTTGCTTGATCCTTTGGTATTGCTCATAACCCATGCGACTAACCTATAGAGGAAGTGGATGGCTATTTTTAGGGGACAAACATGCAACAATATCAAACTATGTAATTATCAATTATGATTATGTTAATTATATTATGATTGCGTGTTAGAAAATTTGAGTAGATAGAGTTTATGTTTCACACCTTTGTAGTGTGCAAAATTTCAACACTAACAAATAAAAATGATAGGGCTAGAAGAACTTTTTACGTTTGATATACCATAAAAAAATTATATTGATTGGGCACAAATCTCGAAGTAAAATCGAGTAGGAAACTTTCAAAATTAAATTTGGAATCATATTGACTTTGATTTCAGCAACCTGACAGTCGAAGTCAACGTCTCTAATAGACAAACCCAACGACACCAAATTCGACTCAATCCTAGCTCAGATGGGTCCAAATCGAAGACTCAAAGCATCTTTGGAAGATTCAAACCATAATTTGAATTACCAAAAGGTTTCCAAACGTGACATGCTTACAGTCGAATCGAGCGGCTCGATCAGACGAATCCAACGAGCCCAAGGTCGTTGAATTCTGATATCATTAAGACATTCAAATGCCCAAAGAATGATCCAAATCAAGGGATTCAACATCGGCTGTCCATCCAAATCACTCCCAAATTACCCTTGATCTTCCTCATATTTGCCAGTCATGCCAATACTAAAAATCTATAAATAGACCCTTCATTTTTCATTGAGGTGGGTTTGAAGAGCAAGAAGGGACCAAGCAGTGAAGAGAAGGAAGAAGAAAAACTTGAGTTCTCTTGCCACCAGACTCCTCGACCACCGTTGGACTTTCCACCCAGTTGCCAACTAACGCTAAACTTCTGCCTTGCCACCAACTAAAGTCGAAATTATGTCCGACCACCAACTAACACTAGGATCTTGCCCGAACACCAATAAATGCTAGAATTTTGTCTAGCAACCAACTAACGTCGGACATCCACCTAGCTTCGAGCAATCAGTGGACTTCCACCCAACGTTAAACTTTCACCAGACGCCGGACTTATGCCCGTCACCATACTTTCGCCCAGCATCGAGCGTCGGTTTTCTACTTGACGCCGGACTTTCACCCATCGTTATACTTCTGTTTATCACCGGACTTCTACCTGACGTCGGACTCTCTCCTATTATCGGACTTCTACCCTACGCCGCACTTCCGTTCGTCGCTGGATTTCTGCTCGTTGCCAAACTTTTGTCAAGCTTCTACCCGATGAAGGACTTCCACCCGTCGTCGATTTCTACCCGACGCTAGAATCCAACCTATCAACGATCATTTCATCCTCTATCGCCAGAAAACGATCATTCCAATCTCCATCGCCATACAACGATCGTTCCAACCTTCATCATCCGCTAACTATGATCCAACTGACCTCTATCATTATAACATGATATTTTGTATCTTTGTCACCTACCAACTAAGGTTGTACCGACCAAACAAACATGTAAATAGTTATTCTTTCA
>NW_021335385.1:0-710 GCF_001605985.2 Dendrobium catenatum
GATGTTTCTCATGTGGAATGCTAGGACACATCTCACATACTTGCACCATTCACCATAGTACACATTGGGTGTGGAGACCTAAGATGCATAAATCACAACATACCTTACCTGTATTGCATTCTACTTTTCATAAGAAGGAGCCCAAACCAGTTTGGGTTCCTAAATCTGACTGTTGTTAAGTTTTGCAAGAGTGCTCTCACCAAAGACCTCATGGGAGCATAGGATAACTAGACATAAGGAGGCTGGCAGCTCAAAATTGCTTAAACTCACTGCCTTATCACATGCTTGAAATTTTTAATTTTTGTGATATTTTTTTTATTTTTGTGCTAGTTTTGTGCTTGCTTTGTGTTGTTCTAGTTTGCTTTGTTTTTATTTTTTTTGTTTGGTGTTACATATGGTTAATGTTTTCAAAGCTTTTAGATTTTGGAGTTTTGGAGATAGTGTTTAGCTTTTCTAAATTGGTTAAAGGGAGAAATACTGTTGATGTTTTCCCTCCTTCTAACTTTGTTTAGTGGTATAATTTTTTTCTCTAAACAAAAGTCTAAACTCAGTTTAACCAATGGCTTTTTAATTAAGATCCTTTTCTTATCTTGCTACATTAATTTATCTTATGCATAATAGCCAAAGTTCTTATATATCTTTCAAGTTTTTTTGAAATTTTGCCATTACATTTATCACATGATTTTGATTTTGTGTTGTGGATTGTTCTT
>NW_021335386.1:0-223 GCF_001605985.2 Dendrobium catenatum
CTGCTCTTCCTTCTTTCCTAGGCTCTGCCCCTACTATAGGGCAAGGCCAAGAGAATAATCTCCTACTTTTTTCACCATCTTTTTGATACTCTTTCACTTAGGATTCTCTCTCTACCTTTCCGTGGCTTAGTCGGTCAACGCCAACACGAGCGGTTCACTAGTTGTTCGCCACTCCTGTTGGGGGGCCCGTTTGTTGACCTCGATTTTGCCCCGACTTGGGCCT
>NW_021335387.1:0-263 GCF_001605985.2 Dendrobium catenatum
AGGGGACGCCCTAGCATTAACACAATTTCTTTGCCCACAATCAGAGACTTGCACAGAACACAAAAATAAGAGAAGATAACATTAGCGAGCAATTCAAATAATATAAATCTAAAATACTGCTAAATATGCTATCCCAATGAAAATTTTTTGAACGATCATTCTTTAGAAAATTCAAATATTTAATTTCTTGAATGATCATTTTGAAAGATTCAGAATTTTGAGTACGATTTGATATAGCTGCTACTATAGCTTATGAATGACTA
>NW_021335388.1:0-2921 GCF_001605985.2 Dendrobium catenatum
TCAAGAAATGAAAGATACAACCTAATATGTGATAGAAACCTTATCACAATCCTTCCTTAACAAGTCAACAAAACTTGTAGGAAGCTCACTAATAGCAAAAACATCCCAAAAAATTCACCTAAATGAGCATAATGAGCACAAAAATTTGCAACTGTATTACACTATTTAGAAACATAATGGAAAATAAAATTCTCAAAAAAATATAGAAAAGAGAAGTCCAAATTATGAACAAGATTATTTATTCCTGAAGGCTTACAACCAAATTTAGCAAAACCTTGATCACATTATGATTATATTCTTCTATAATTATTTCTTTTTTATCCTTCATCTAATCTTGAGTAAAGCTTTTAAAATCCAATATAGCAATCAATTTTAGAATAGTGATGTCCCAATGAATTACTTATTTCCCATAAGGTATCAACATTCTTCCTTTCTTTTCTCATAATACACCTACTATAGAAGCAATATTCGATTGCAATAATGATGCATCAACAATCAATTTGATCCAATCTTTAGGAGGGGAATACAAAGCATTCAACAACAGGTTTTGCTGATTCATATCCCAAATATGTCCAATTGGAAACAAATGAGGTTGAGAAAATTGTGTAAGAATTTGAGCTGCTATCATAGATGCTGGTGGTGTTGCGATTCTATTTTTCAGGGAATATAATTTTGATAATAGTAAACACTTCTGTTTCTCTACGACTGTCTTGCCTACTAACATTTCAGGTCCACAAGATCAAACTGCAATTTGAAGTCAAGATTGGGTAGACTAGATCTGAGTCAATTTGTAAACTTTTCCTTTTATTGAGTCTTTTGTAAACGATGTGGTTTTTGATGCTAAGTAACCACCTTGCACGCACACACTTGGGAGAAAATTTATGACTGTTTTTAGAGTTCTCTATTTTTTGTCACATCGTCTGGGATGATCTCAAAATCGTCCTGGAAGATAAGTTAAAAATAGAAACCCTAATTAGGGCATCTTGGTTAAGGTAGCCATCATTAAGTGCATCATCCTGTACAATATTCATATCGGCCAGGACGATAGCCTCAATTCAGAAAGAATCAACTGTCATATCTATTTAGGTAGCTTTTATTTTTGGACATTGTCCAGGACATAGTCCTGGACGATACAACACAGTTATGCCTAAATTAATCTAGTAATTAAGGAAAGAAATTAAGGTTTTATTGCTCGATCATATCATCTGAGACGATCGCAGGATCAACCGAAACAATCAGTTCACAAACCTTAGTTGTCCCTTGACGACCAAACATCGGCTTGCTGCTATTCATGGCGATGCTCTGAATAATTTTCATGGATTTGACCTAATCATCGGGGATAATTATGAGATCGGCCTGAATGATCAAGTTATTTTTCCATCATCCAGACATCCATTCAGTACAACTGTTTGGATGATATTTAATGATTTGGACTGATCGTATAGTATGATATACTATCAACCTAGACGATATGAACAAAAACCTTTTGATCGTCCCAAATTATCCTAGTTGATTGAGCTTAATTTGCATTGATTGTATAGAATGATAAAGTCGGTTTGTTGTAACTAAGAGCTATTTTGAAGCTCTTCTATTAAAGACCTCTTGTTCTACCCAAGAGATCATCTTTTGTTATTATTCTGACTTGAGAGAGCCATGAGGAGAGCGAGAGCAAGGGGGAGAGAGAGAGGATCTTATGAGGGAGAGTTTGTGAGGGTTTCACAAAGGTTGCTCCAAGCAATGATTTATCATCGTCTTCTCCAATCGTCATCCTTAGTTCCTTGGGGGTTCTAGAGAGGTCTACTTTAGCATCTGATCGAGGTTCTCCGCCTGTTTCAAGAGAAAACCTATTAACTTTTAAAATAGGAGCAATTGATGAAGAAACCCTAAAATGATTAAAATTATCTTGAAAATGTAAATCATTATTGAGAAATTCTTTAGAACAACAATTCTTAACCGAATCATCAAGAAAATTTGTCAAAATGCTCTATCCCTTACCAACATAAGGAACATGCTTAATCATTCTTGATGGAATCTTAAAAAAAAACTCCTTGATGATCAATGGAGAATCGTCACCATGAGTTCATCCAATTGATTTACGAGAATTAGATCCAATTCCTAAAGCAGTAATGATCGTTAACAGTTGCTGACGATCACTAGTAGCCATGAACAACAAAAATTCAAAATTCAGGCACTCTCTCTCAACTATTTCTTAGTATGGAGGAGAGAGATTGCAATATTTAGTTTTTTTTATCATTTTCTCGTACCATATATTATTTTATTCAGTAAACATCATTTCATATGTATTGATTGTAGCTTGTTAAAGATGTTATATCACATCAAGAACAACTCAATATAATATAGAGAGCGATGCAAAAGTATATTATACACTAGCCAATAAAATTCTTACAATACCTAACTACCTTAATTATTGTAATAACTAACTAACATTAATGTTTAATATAGCTTGATCAAATATGTGTGTACTAGCCCTTCCTATTTACATTTTTTATATATATTTTGAGTTCTAATTCTAAATGATTTATTTTTGCATTACTTAAGGAAAAGAAAAGAACAAAGATTTAATTTAGTGGGTGTTGCATTGACATTATTTTAACACATGTTTCCCCAAGTTATATCTTTGATTTTTTTGTATTGATTTGCCTAAGTTTAAAAAAAATTCATTTCACTATTTTAATTAAATGTGATTTATGTAGAAGAACTTTATTCTTGATGGATTTCAAGCACATAACATGTAAACTAAGTAATTTAAACCATTTGAGCAAAAAATGGTGCAAGTTAATGTCAAAATCAATTTGGATTTAAGTTATTGTGTCAAACTTTAAAACTACGGGAGCGCGTTATGGAGATAGGTTGCAACGTGATATTAATGTTTCTCAAAATCAATTTGGATTCATGCCGGG
>NW_021335389.1:0-371 GCF_001605985.2 Dendrobium catenatum
CATGCTTTTCTTAGATTATTACAACTATCCTAATCATCATAAAAAAGTTAGCAACAATTCCAAAGTTGTTGTGCCTCTTGTCTCCTGCAAATAATTTTTGTAGCGATTTTTCAACAGCTGGAAATTAAGGTTTCATTTGGAACAACATTCTTACTCTTTTAAAAATTTCTAGTTCAAAAAATTTTTATGTTAGAAATTTATTTTAATAAATAGTAAGAAAGTTATCCTGAATGAAACCTAAATTATCATGCTATTTCATACGTGATTTAAATAAATTGATAATTTAAGAGATATATGATTAATATGCATGGGCGGAATGGGCGGAGGGAGGGGGGGCAAGGGGGGGCACGTGCCCCCCCTAAAAAAAAAAA
>NW_021335390.1:0-326 GCF_001605985.2 Dendrobium catenatum
CTCTTGTCAATGTGATGAGAGTGGTGAGGATTATCAATTTGGTTGGATTTTGCAATGAGGAGGCAGGTTATTGGCTTTTTGTGGTGGTTGTTGGTATTATGACTTTATATTGGAATTTTACTGGTGTTGTTCTTGCCAGTATGATGGGTGTGGTGACGATTTTCAGTTGGTATGACTTTGCTTGTGGAGAGGCTGATTCTTGGACTATTGAGGAGGAAGTTGGTGTTATGGCTTTGTCGTCATTATTTGGTTCATTCTTCGTGGCTCCTGTCAGCTGTGTTGATGCTATAACAGCAAATTCTATTCTTGTTTGGAGCTTGTTGGAC
>NW_021335391.1:0-310 GCF_001605985.2 Dendrobium catenatum
ATCAAAATAATAGTACCTATTACCCTCTCCACTGAAAACTACCCCCTATGGAAATCACAATTTCTCAAGCTCCTTAGAGCAAATGGCTTCGCTGGTCATCTGGACAGTAGTACTCTTATACCTCCTCGCCTTATTCGTCAATCCAACAACGAAATCGTCCCTAATCCAAACTACAACCAATGGCTTCTAATTGACTAAAACTTAGCCGCATCCATATGCTCCACCATCTTGGTGGACATCCTTACGTCCTCCACCTGGATAGTTGCTCTGACATATTATGAATGAACACCTTGCAACCAAAAACATGCAA
>NW_021335392.1:0-233 GCF_001605985.2 Dendrobium catenatum
AATCTTATTAGAAGTAAACTCATTCCAAATGAACTCCCCCGAAATAGCATAATTGGCACATAAATTTGCCAATTTATTGTTCTCTCTTCCAACCCAATTATAAATAACATAATTAAGAAAACATAAGAAATGAAGTTCTTCTTTCCACTTTCCTCCCAAATCTTGTAAGTATTTGATTATGTTTTGATTGTCTCCTTCAATAATAAGTCCTTTAAATGATCCCATCCAATCTT
>NW_021335393.1:0-255 GCF_001605985.2 Dendrobium catenatum
GGAAGTGAAGAAAATTCTAGGGTAAATAAATCAATGAATTTTCATTTATATCGATAGAAGGGGTAAATGAATTTAATTGTTTTTTTTTTACATTCACTTATAAGTATTTTATTTTCTCTAATTGACAACGTAATGAGTGATTAACAAATAGGAAGGAGAAATATAGTGGGGATGTCTTAATTCAAAGCAAAAGAGAAGAATAAATTTTGAGGCATGAGATTTTAAATTAAGTCATGAATCCGTCAAATAATAAAT
>NW_021335394.1:0-246 GCF_001605985.2 Dendrobium catenatum
TGACTAGCCAACCTATAGATGAAGCCCAACTGATCATCGACTACATGTACGAACTTTTTGAGATTGGCCATGTCTCACACAAGAGAAAGAAGAATATAGCCTTAGGAAACCTTGTGACCTACATTTTGGAGAAGAAGTATGAACTAATTTACCCTGTTCAAAATCTATAAGAGCCTTTCTATTATAATGATGCATCATTCTGAAGAATCTTTTACAAAGATCCACATGTGCTAAGTAGTGACTCTT
>NW_021335395.1:0-381 GCF_001605985.2 Dendrobium catenatum
TTTACTCGCTAGACTTAATCAAAAAGGCTTCCCTAAGAAGTTCATCTCATGGATCAGAGCTTGCATTTCGGGTGTGAACTATTCAATTGTTCTCAATGGTGCTCTTGAAGGTTATTTCTCCTCTTCGGCGGGGTTGAGGTAGGGGTGTCCTCTTAGTCCCTATCTTTTCTTCCTTGTCATGGATGCTTTTTCTAATTTACTTGAGGGAAGAGGTTTTAAAGGCATTGGCTCCAATAATTTCTCTCTCACTCATTTACTGTATGCTGACGATATTTTGATCTTTGGGGAAGCCACCTTAGACAATTGTCGGATCCTGGACTCTGTTCTTTTGGATTTTGCATCCACTTCGGGCCTTTATATCAACCGAGATAAATGCTCTAT
>NW_021335396.1:0-459 GCF_001605985.2 Dendrobium catenatum
ACCTTAATTAAAATTTATTAACCTTCAAACTTTAACCAGATCAAATCACTTAATCATACCGGGTACCACTAGGTAACCCAGACCTACGAGGCTATTAGCTTAGCCCCAAGAAAGATGAAATAAACTTCACGGTCTTGGTAAGCAACAAGGTGGTATTCAACCAATAATTAAAATCAACCTTAAAATAAATTTCACTAATACTTAAACTCAAATTTAAATATTCCATTAAGCCTTTCAACCAATCAGAACTTCAAACAACTTGAACAAATTGCCCTCCATAGGATATATCCAAACCACACGGCCTACCTCACACACTTTAAATGGTTTACTAGGACAACCAACTCTAGTTTTAGGATAGGTCGGTGTTTACTTTTCTGCTGTGTGCCGAGTTTTTGAGCTTTCACTGCATGCTGGTTGTTAGCTTATAATTGATTGACTGTCTGTTTATTTATTTACTGC
>NW_021335397.1:0-253 GCF_001605985.2 Dendrobium catenatum
AGGGCCTTAGTGACCTCATACAAAAATGAGGTCAATAGGGGTTGACAGCCCCGATTTGGATCAGACTTCCAAATCTTCCACTTCATATCTGGGACAATATAAATATTTGTATAATTACTTCAATGGTTGGAAAACCATATCTAATTGACGGGAACATGTTCCAATGGGGACGGAGAGAATTTGAAAGGGTATGTGTTCGAATAAAATTGGATGCTTAGCTTCCACTAGGAGTATGGGTGGAAGGCAGTTATGG
>NW_021335398.1:0-216 GCF_001605985.2 Dendrobium catenatum
CAAGGATTGGATGTTTAAATATAAAGGAGCTATCATATAAAGTGACAATTCTAATGTCATTAAAGCTATACACCGGAAAAGGAATCAAGGACTCAAAGGTATGGAAGATTTGGATTTTTTTTAATGAGTTTAATAATGTTATTTTCAATTTTGTTAATAGGGAGAGTAATAAGTAAGCGGATTTGTGTGCTAGCTATGCTATTGTTGGTAACTTTA
>NW_021335399.1:0-305 GCF_001605985.2 Dendrobium catenatum
AGAAATAACATTTTATGAAAAGCCATTTTATTTTTGGCAGTTTCCATTCATACGTACAAAAACATTTTCATTCTGTATGATTTCATAATCATAGGTATGAAGAAAATTTGATATAGTACAATTTCCATTTTTTTTAATATATATAGTAGGGTTTTGAAATCATTTTTATCCACTTTCATATTCCTTTCAAAACTCTCTAGAGCCCTTGCTTAGGAAATGGCCAGTTTCAGTAAACATCCTCGAGGTTCTAAAGGATCTTCTTCTTCTAGTGCTGTTGATTCTAACTTCTTGTCTAAGAAGTATGA
>NW_021335400.1:0-437 GCF_001605985.2 Dendrobium catenatum
CCCATTAAAGGCCCAATAGGCGTATTTGACCCAAATGACCTATTTAATCCCTGAAATCACCTCTACCAGACTCTAAATTTTGTTTCAAACATGTCCAGCCTAGATCCACACTTTGGATCAACCTGGTTGACTCAGTCAATCTAGGTTGACCAAATCAACCCTTAAGCTCTTTTACTTTGAATCAAACTTCAAATACATTCAAATCTCATCAAACATTCTTCAAGGTATTTTAATCAACTCCTCAACTGTCCTTGGCTGCCACCTCACCTTTGGTTGACCAGTTGACTGGTCAACATGGTTAACAAGGCTATGTAAGAGGCTTAAATCTTCAAATGGGCTTGATCCAAGCCATCCCATCCCGTATTAAAATAATTCCAACAATTCCAAAATACTTCTCACTTGCCACCTCAGCACCCCTTGACCCATTGACTGGTCAA
>NW_021335401.1:0-272 GCF_001605985.2 Dendrobium catenatum
GATAATAAATATTCAAAGGGATCTTCTGATGTTGTCTTTTATGAATGCAGGAAACCCAGACATGTGAGAGCTGATTATCCTACACTTCAAGATCACTCAAGCAAATGAAAGGGTGAGGTGAAACCCAAGTTCAGGAAGGACAAGAAGAGACTTCAAAAAGCATTTTGGGCTGATTCTGCATCGGATTCAACGGAGATGAAACTAGAAGATGAGACAACAAAATTGTGCTTGATGGAAGACGATAATCTTGATCAAGAAGAGGTATGTGAACT
>NW_021335402.1:0-222 GCF_001605985.2 Dendrobium catenatum
ACTAGATGATTGGACATCGGACAGCTCTTATTCAGGGCAATGTTTAGGAGGATATTTTATCGTTCAAGATGATATGAACAAATTTCTTCTGATCGTCACAAATCATCCTGGCTAATTGGGCTTAATTTACACTGATTGGCAAGAATGATATACATATCATCCTAGACAATAAAGTCAGCAAGTTGTAATTAATGAGCTCATTTTGAGCTCTTCTATTTAAAC
>NW_021335403.1:0-3147 GCF_001605985.2 Dendrobium catenatum
GTTAGGAGTTAGAAGACAGAAGTTTTTTAAGAGTTCTGTGATAAAATGATACCATATAGAGTTAAACTTGAATTTTATAAAGCTGCTATTATATCTGCTGTCATAAGAATCCAACTGTTGGGTAATAAAAACATTGCTTTTAGCAGTGTTATAGGTGGAAATAGGAATATTAAGATGAATGTATATGATATTATTGAGAGTTAAAGGTAATATTAAAAACTATTAATGTATGTGCCGTTATAAGAATCCAATCATTGGGAACTAAATAGGTTGCTGATACCAATGTTGAAGGCGGAAATGAGAATAATAAAATGAATATGTTGCAAAAATAATTAAAGAATGATTATAAGGTAGTTAAAAATTCACTTAGATAGCTTAGACATGAGCAACTAAAGTTAGAATTTCATCCATTGCATAGGTATATAAAATTAGCATAAGAGGGGTAGGAATGGAGATGGTATGAATGGAAATGGCTAGACCTAAGTTAAAATGAACCAAAGTTATTGAAAAGGATTTACATTTAATATGTTTAATATCTTAGGCAATACTTAGCATGAGTGAATGAAAAATGAGGATCTTATAGCCAACTCCTATAATATAGGGATATGGTTGATGATAATGATGATCAAAGCCCCAAAATACAGGGATTCGGTTAATGAAGTTGATCATGGAGATAAACCAATGCTTATAGTTATAAGTCGTTGTAGTGAGAATAATAGTTGTTCTTAGCATTGCGAAAGCAACAATGATCTCTCATGAAAAGATTGTGGTCGTTTTTATATTTTAAGGACATATCAAAGTTTTCTAGAGAAAAATTTGTACATGGATATAGACTGAGAAGATTCTGAGACCTATTCTATGCATTGGAGATTATAGAGTGATTGAAGGATTGGTTACCGTAGTTCTATAGTTTTGGAGATAGGCTTTGGATCTTGAGGTGATGAACACTGGTTGAAAGATTTGAATGAGTGGGAGACTTGAGCGAGAGGAAGGAGGGGCATTGTTCGGCAGAGCATTTTAGTTCATAATCTGAAGGGTAGCAGTAGATTTTGATCCTCCTTGCTTGCCTTTGATATGCGTTTCTTTGGATAGTTGCTCACCATTCAGGGAAAGAAAATGAAGTGATGGTGATCTTACCTTAGGATGGATTGTCCAAGGTTTCAATTTGATGTGATGGGAGGCGTAGAATGTGGAACTGCTCTGGAGTGTTAGGAATGATTGTATTGGGGGTGGTGACTAAGAGTAAGGGGTCGGCTAAGGTTAAACTTTTACATTAGATTGTATAATTCAAAAATTCTAAAAGCTCCTCTTTCATTCATTTCCAGTAATATTTAAACTTTTACATTAGATTGTATAATTCAAAAATAAAAAAATAAATAATTGAGGGAAAAATAAAATCTAGTGAAGCAAATAAGGAAGTGGAGTGGAGCCATTTCAAGTTCATTTTAAGATTCTCTCTCCCATATGAGGTGGCAAACTCTATTGTTTCCTAATTAAGCATAAAGCTAATTAAAATAAATGAAAAATAATATCAGTGTTTTATATGAAAATGATAAAATGAAGGTTGAAAATTTAGAACTTCTGGACTAAAATTTTGATTTCTAAGCTTTAATTTTTTTATTATTATTTTTTTGAGTTTCATATCAAGTATTTTTATTGATGCTTTATTCTTTGTTCATGGTGCTATCTTAGCTCTTGATCCCATGTTGAGCAGTAGATCGTGATCTCATAGTAGAATTAGATTCATGTTTTGCATCAACTCTCTCCCACTTAAAAGATCTCTATTCCTATGGGGTTGATGTAGTAAACTTTTAGCTACATGCCCTAACTCAACTTCTCCAAGTATATGTAAAGGTGGTAAGAGTTGGTAGACTTTCAAATGGAAAGAAAAGAGGTTGAGCATATGTGGGTTGAGGTAGCCCTCCAAATAATATCATTTGCAAAAGTGATTTTATATATTTCAGCAAAAGGGTATTATACCAAAACCGCACAAATAAAAAGAGGGTTAGGTTTGGGTCTAACCTAAAGTTTACCTAACTTGAGCATGCTTGACACAAACCCGGCCTGTTTATTATATGTATCAAAATATTTGATCCAAACCCACTAACTCGAATATGATCTATTTATCATATAGATTGTGCTATTTTTTATGTTAACATGATTCGTTTTATCCAAATATGACTCGTTTAACTTGAAAATGATGTGTTGAATGCGAGCTTGACCTATTTAGCCTGAATCTATATGATAATCAGGTCAATTTTGGGTTTTTGTTCAATTTGAACATGAGCTAAAAATTAATCGAGTCAAATCGAAACTGAGTTTCTTGAGTTAATTCTGAGTCTTGACATTTTTTGACACCCTACATAAATCATTTAGTTAGTAGTAAATCAGATGCAATGAAAAGAAGATCAAAACATATGATAAAAGGAAAACAATGATTATAATCATGTAATATAATGTTTTTAATCATTTTATAACCTTCACTTGCTATATGGTGAATGTGAGATAAATTGTTGCTATTTTTAGTATACTCACGTGATGGATAAATTTTAAACTTAAAATTAATGTGTTCATTATCACCCATGTAAACTAATTGTAATACGTTTAAATGAAAGCTATGAAAGTGAGGTGTTAGTACTAATGCAATATCATGCAAATGATAATGATAAGTCGGCCATGGTTCTAATAAGGATAATCCATATAATATATTGTGGAAAGACTTACGGTTAGCTATTGATGTTTTAAGAGTATAATCATATATAAGAAATGAACTAAGATTTAACTTCTGTGGGGGTGGGGTGGGGGTGATTGATATATTATGTTGAGTTTGAGTACATAATATGTATGTATACCAAGGTTTAAAATTACGTAAATAAGCCTCGAGCCGTTTTTCGTCCGTGAGGCGAGGCGTAAGTCTCACCGACGAAGAATTGCGTAAATGAGAATTTAAGGGTTTTAGCAGGTAAATAATAGTAAAAGTCTATCATACAATAAAATATCTAAATGACAAGTGAAATTAGTAGAAAACAATAAAATAGATGCAATATATGCATCTTATAATATAATTCAAAGTATTGAACCACAAAATATAAGTCTATCAAAACTCCCAAAGTACAAATAAGAAAGAATATATAAAATCCAATCACC
>NW_021335404.1:0-220 GCF_001605985.2 Dendrobium catenatum
GCTGGGATCAACTCCTGGACTCTCCAGATGATGCCACCTGTCCCTGGGAAAGCTGGAAGGCTGCCACAAGGGCTGGACACGCCTTATTCCCATTGGGTGGACTTGGGATGAGTGGAGGGGGGGCATTGCCACTTATGGCTAAACCAGGCCCTGAGCCTGGTTAGGAGAGCTCCAAGTGAGCTTTAGACTATAAATGGGTCGGCCTAAGGCAGCCCTAATG
>NW_021335405.1:0-292 GCF_001605985.2 Dendrobium catenatum
CTAAACTGGATGACATGCTTGATATGCTGAGTGATGCATTTTGGTTTTTCAAATGCTCCAAGTACTTTTATGAAAACTATGAATCATGTTTTAAAACCTCTCATTGGAAAGTTTGTTTTTTTAAAGAGATTGTTCGTCTTCATACATTTACTTCTGATAGGGATACTAGATTTTTAAGTCACTTTTGGAGAACTCTATGGGCTAAGTTTGGCACTTCTCTTCAGTTTAGAAGTGCTTATCTTCCTCAAACCGATAGACAAACTGAAGTTGTCAATCGAAGTTTGGGAAATCT
>NW_021335406.1:0-231 GCF_001605985.2 Dendrobium catenatum
ATGGACTCAAGAAAAGGTAATAGACACTTGACGTACATTATAAGCTGACTCAATCCTAATCTATCCAAACTTGAGCTGGTTCAATTTGTAATTTGATATTGTGGACCTGAAACAATAGTAGGCAAGGCAGACATAGAAAAATAAAAGTGACCGAAATATTTGCTATCATCAAAATTATAATCCCTGAATCCAGATTTGCACCATAGTTAGCCTCATATCATATAATTAAGG
>NW_021335407.1:0-219 GCF_001605985.2 Dendrobium catenatum
GTGATGTATTTGCACTTGCTTATAGGGGACGGTCCTCTGCCACTGAATGCCGGTATTGCCATCTCAATCTACAGGCATTTGTAAGTATTGTCGTAGGAGTCTATTACATCGTGCTAATACATGTTTGTGATATGTTGCAAATATTTCACATTTTGCCCACAAACATGTGTCGAATATACAGTGGGCCTCCTACAAAGGATCGTAGGTATTTGCACTTAA
>NW_021335408.1:0-276 GCF_001605985.2 Dendrobium catenatum
AATGGGAAAAGGAAGCACCCATTAGGATTTAATGTGGGGGTGGGGGGGGGAATAGGAAAAGGTAGCACCCAATAGGAATTAATGGGGAAGGGAAAATTGTAGTAATTATAGTAGAGCTAATGGGGAGGGGAATAGCAAGAGACAACAGCCCTTGGGGAAATCAATGGGGAAGAGAAAAAGGTGGAGGGAATACCAAGAGGCAATAGAGTGGGGGTTGGCCGACCATGGGAAAAATGGAAGGGTTGGCTTGCAGGTGAGTGGGAATGGAAGAGAGGG
>NW_021335409.1:0-208 GCF_001605985.2 Dendrobium catenatum
AATATTAAATGACTATCCCTAATAACCCCACCACACCAGGCGGTAGAACATTTTACAACACCATCAATATTCAACTTGTAGGAATTATTAGGAAGTTTGAGACAGTAAAAAAGCTTAGGTTTAGAATTGAGGAAGAGCTTTCTCCAAACTAATACCAAAATCATCGGCTATAAATAAATAATTTTTAAAGACCCAGCACCTTGTCTTT
>NW_021335410.1:0-1262 GCF_001605985.2 Dendrobium catenatum
AAGTTTTTAATCATCCAATTCACCCCCCTCTTGGCGTATCTAATAATTTCAATTGGTATCAGAGAAATTTCATAGAGGTGTGAAAGACATGTTGGATTGTACGAGCATCTTTGAGTAAGCTGCTAGACTCTCCAACATGATATAAAGCATTAGTGTTCCTCAGAAAGTGGTTGGCCGATGTCAAGTCATAGTTGGGGTCTTGAGACAAGATATGAAGCTTATCTCTAGTTGTGAAAACATGTAGAAGCTCATGACAATCTTGATAAGTGATTTTGACTGGACGTCTATTCACATAAGACTGAAGAGCAGTGAAGAAGGAATTGATGCGAACGCTAGCAAAGAATTCAAATAGTAATTCATAATTAAATGGGATGGTAAGAGTAAGGATAAAGTTCAAGGAAGTGTGCGCAAACAAATCGAGGAAAGGATAGGAGAGAATGTGAGGGTTGACAGTCCGAGATAAAGTGATCCTGGCTGTCTTAAACCTTTGATAGGTGGCTTGGTCAGTTGCCTTAGTAAAATGAGGGTTAAGGGTGGCCCTCAAGGAGCTTCCACCAGGCATACAAGATCTTTTTCCCCCAGCATGTGTATGAAAAATAAAGAAATAGGGAGTGACAAGAATATTGAAGAAAGGTTATGTGAGAAAAAAATATGTTTTAATGCCTCAGTTTTTAAAGATTCGGACTGATCATCCAGGACAATCGTAAAATTGTCCAGGATTATTAGGTGAAATGATTGCATCCGGGATGATTTGTCAAAAAGATGGTAAAGACATCCAGGATGATCAGACATCATCCAAGACGATAAGACACAGGCAATCATTCCAAAGAGTCAAGCCGGATGACCATTAAAAAAGAAGATCATCCAAGCTAATAAGGTGGATCATCCAGGACGATGCACAATAATGGATCATACTGGCCGAATTTAAAATGTTTAAACCAATGCCACGTATTTCATCCAAGATGAACAGGTGTATCATTCGAGATGATCATCAATAATTAATCATACCATCCAAATTTAAAGGGTTTAAATGCATTACTATGTGTATCATCCAGGATGAACAGGTAGATCGTATGGGCTGATAACCAATTATTGAGCAAAGATTAAGAACATCAGACAGGATAAAGAGGATCATCCAGGTTGATTATAGAAAGTAAAGTAGGATATGGTTAGATTATCTAGGACGATAAAGTTTCATCTAGGATGATGATAAAAAGAGAAATAATATCAGTCATCAGATGAAAGCATATGAGTAGATTGAA
>NW_021335411.1:0-201 GCF_001605985.2 Dendrobium catenatum
TTCAATAGGATGGCTGAGTACCCGATGATAGCTTGTAATCTCCAAGAAAAGAGTGAAGATGCTTAAATAGCTTGAGGGTATTTCGGGTGTGAAGTGGAAGTCACCTACTGAGCCGATGATAGATCCCAAATCACTACCTGCAATGCGAGCATCCACTTCGAAGTAACTCCTTAACCAAGTTGGCACCTCAAAGTCTGGAAA
>NW_021335412.1:0-602 GCF_001605985.2 Dendrobium catenatum
TTATTTCATCTTAAATATCTTAATTTTTGTTTTTTTTTTTAGTTTTGAACTTTCATTGAAATTGGAGCCCCTTAATGATTGATTTTAAGATTTGGGGGCATTTAAATAGTATGATCCCTAGGGGTGTCAATATTTGACACGGCCCGAAATTCGACCCGAACTAAAAATTTTGGGTTCGAGTTAGGGATTTCGACCCGTTTATAAAATCGGGTCGAGTTCGGGTTGACATTTCCTCCAGTTCAGCTTGTAACAATGAACTTCTGCTTGCAAGTATGTTGTGTGATGCGTTATGAGTTCTTCACCTTTTACTTCTAAGTTATCTATTCGGCGTGACAACCTGGCACTATGAATTCATTGCTTCTGTTACCAGTGATCCACAGTTTTCACTACAAATTCTTTGTCTCTGCTTGCGGGTGAATCGTTGTACTTTGCTACGGGTTATTTGTTGTTTATTGTTGGTAGACTATTATGCAACGCAAACTTTGTTAAGCTTGTTTGTGGTCCAACAATAGACATTCAGAAGTCACCAGTTGTTGTATGTAGATGAACTGCATTCGGTGTGACATTCTCCAATACGGCTTGTGGGTGGGACTACTATGTGC
>NW_021335413.1:0-209 GCF_001605985.2 Dendrobium catenatum
GACAAAGAAAACCATTATCCTCCTCATTAATCAGCTTTGGAATAACCGAGGGGTTAGCTAAAGGAATAATATCAGACTGATTATTAAACATTTTCACAAAAAAATCCACACCAGACTTACAAATTAGCTCGTCCGAATCCAACAAAATGCCATCATTATTCAAAATTTTATAGATTTTACTCTTAGACCTATTCTTATTGGCAATCGCA
>NW_021335414.1:0-1746 GCF_001605985.2 Dendrobium catenatum
AAACCGTGACATGCCGTCAGCGGCTCTTCGTTGCTCGCTTTGCCACGTGACATTTGATCGGTTGAACCGGTTAGATGTTTCGCTGCGACGGATGTCAGACACCGAATTCCAATCCGGTTATGGGTGTAGACAGTTCCATCACGGTGTTTTAAGAGTTGCCGAATTATTTAAAGGAACTTACATATATACAACACATTGGAAGCGATTTGCATACGAGAGCGGGAAATCATCTTGTAGTTCGAGTCTGTGAAGAGAGAGAGGTTGCGAATGGCAGGAGTGGTGAAGGCTGATAGGCAGCAGGAGGTCGTCTCCGTTGAGCTGCCAGCTCCTCGCGGATGGAAGAAGGTTAGATTTCGATGATCGCAATGTGTTTTACCCTTTCAATATGTGAGAAAATTCTGATTCCGTGCCGTAATTGGCTTAAGTTTAACTCTGCACAGAGAGCTAATCTTACGCGTCTATTTCCTTGTTCATTGTTGTTATCCTAGGGTTTCTGAGCGCATTTCTGGCTCTTTCTTTTTGTTTAGATTTATTCTATTAAGCTATTGGTTTTCGGTTAGGATCTAATTTATTTGTCAGGAATTTGACGTAGTTCATCTTGTCGGCGAACAATTTAGCTCAATTAGCGAAATTTGAAGTGCTCATAGTGCTTTTCTGGCAGGTGATTTGTATTCGGTATTGGCTGAGTTCGCAGTCTTAGTTATTATAAATTTTTATCCGAAATTTCCTACTCATCGGACTAGGGCCGCATATTTGCGAATTTTGCATGGCTAATTAACAGGGTATGCAAGGTTATGTAGGTGAACTTTTTATGGGAATTAGCGGTACTTCTTCTAGTAGTTTAGGTTTTCGTTCTCCGTGATGGTTTTGTGTATAACCTCGAACTTTTATTCTGGTGCACTTGAAACGTGTCATAGTTTTTTTTTGTTGTTGTATCATAGTAGTTTATACTTATTTTCATTTGGAAACTATTTTATTACCTTTCATGATGTCTATAAAAGCTTATTTCAATATATAGTTTTTTTTTTTCCTTTTGGAAGTCCTTCGAACTCAGACCTATTCACACATATAAGCAACAATGGAAATAAAATAAAATAAAATAAAATAATAAATCAAGCACAAGCACAATAGTGCGCAACTGTAGGTAAAATAGTATACTTGATATGTAATGCTACAAAGTGAATGATCAAGTTTAGGTTCGATGCAGATTATAGTATGATATAACATTTAAAAATCCTTTAACACAATTTGTATTGAAGGTAAACAACCTACAAGTGTAGCCACAAACATAAAACGATGCTGATTATTAGGTTAAGTTATGTGAGTGATAGAACTATCTAGCACAATGATATGAAGCAACTTAACCAAATACAATTATGAGATTGAATATCATCAAACATCATAGCCATAAATATATGCACAAATATATAGGCTGATGTAAAGAGAGATTATACTGCAAGTGAGCAATTAGGCTATTAAACGCAACATTATTGATGATTCAATACAATTTCATATGTTCATTCCAACCATATATTGCTATGAAAACATATAAAATAAGTAAATGTGCAAGAATTAAACTAAGTTAAAGAGCAATCATACCCAATTGATATTTATCTGGTCTGCATTGACACCTAATTTCCCATTGGATTAGAATTCCACTACTTTAACTCCACTCAATTAAGCAGAGAAACCGTCGCGCCATCTCTTTTTTTTTTTTTTTTAATAAAAAGAGCACCCAATTCTTAA
>NW_021335415.1:0-228 GCF_001605985.2 Dendrobium catenatum
TGTTAAACCATCTGGTAATATCTTTTCTTCTTTATTATCTTCCTTGTATGCTATTAATGAAAATGAGTTTGCTCCAATTATTCTTTATGACTGGATAATTTTTAAAGTTTTGGATTGACAGATTTAAATTAAATATGGAATACAAATACTTTCTTTTAATATTTAAATAAATAATATGATATTTTCAATATATCATATCTTCATTTAATGTATATAGCGATCATATGT
>NW_021335416.1:0-316 GCF_001605985.2 Dendrobium catenatum
TACTAATATAGTTCCTCAATCGAAGAAAACATATACGGGGAACAAAAAGAACGAGAATCAACAGTTACAGAAAACAAATACTTCTCAAAAGAAAAAAGAAAAACCAAAGAAAGAATTCCGAACGAAACAAGAACGTGTTCGCCAGTAGGAATCCGAAATCCGGTCTAGTAAAGTTCTATAAACGCAGAACGCGACTCGTTTTGAATCACCGAGTCCGAAATTCGGAATCATCCACCGAAACCATAGATCGAAGCAGTATCAAATAAGCCAACAAGAGGTAGAGAAAGAGAACCTGGTACTCGCAAACTCATGCACC
>NW_021335417.1:0-218 GCF_001605985.2 Dendrobium catenatum
CATTCAAGTTCTTGCTTGAATCTAGTTCAATTTGAAGTTCAAATTCAAGGCTCGTTTTTTTTTGTTCATTATAGTTATTGCATGTCCTTTGAGTTCAATCTAGTCTAGGTCCCAAATCGTTCAAGTCCTTGGATTTTCAATCCAAATTTCGGCAGCCTTCCGGCGTCTCCCCCGTTTAGGGGAAAAACCAAGAGGCCGCCTACCCGCCACGCCACCAA
>NW_021335418.1:0-1548 GCF_001605985.2 Dendrobium catenatum
CGGGGCCGCTGGGACGTCCTCCTTGGATCGGGATGCTGATCTGCGGCTGAAGGAAAATCCCACCTTTGAGGAAGATAGTGCTGCTATGGATTTTGAACAGGCCCTTGAGAGGGTCTTGAAGTCGGCCAATGTGGAGGCTGCTGCGGCAGCCAGGAGAGTGCAGGCGGCGACTTGCCAAAACGTGGCCGAACAGCCAGGTAAGGCCGATATGGCTGTTGATAATGAGATGGATCTTGGTATGGAAGACTGTCTTGACAGTTTCCAAACGGCTGTGGGACCGGGAGATGTGGATGTGGTTATGACAACCCTGGTGGCCGGTAACTGTGCCGAACGGGAATCACCTGCAGGTGTGGACTTCCCGCCTGCTGGTGGCTGCGGAATCCAACAGCCAGGAAACAGCACGCAAGGTGCTCGAGGAAATGCGGCTGCCAAAACTGCAGCTGGAATTTTCGGGAAATTGAAGGAGGCGGAGGCTCGCCCGAGCATTGCGAATGCGTGGCGTAGGCCGGAGCACATTAAGGTCACTGAATCTGTGCGACGAGGGCAGTTCTCGACGGACGGTGTGACGGTTGACCTCAAACTTGATTTGGTTGAGCTGAGCATTGGGTTCCTTGAGAATGCAGTGGTCGGGAAAGTTATTGGAAGGCGGCTGCCGTTTTTTGTCCTGGAATCTGAGATCAAGAGGCAATGGGGTCGGTTCGGTGAACTTCAAATCTCCACCATCGGGACGGATTGCTTTGCTTGCACCTTCAACTCGGTGGAAGCTAGGGATGCGGTCCTTTGCGGAGGACCTTGGTTCTTCAGTGGAAATATTGTGGGATTGGACAGGTGGACTCCGGACTTCTCGCCCAGCTCCTTAGAGGGACTCACTTCCCCAATTTGGATACGGCTACCGCAACTTCCCCTACAATATTGGCACCAGGACAATTTGATCCGAATTGCATCGATGGTTGGTGAGCCATTGTGGATTGACGCCCAGACGGGAGCCAGAGGCCGCCGGGAGTATGCCCGGATATGTGTGAAGCTTGATCTTGCAAGGAAACTTCAACCGGGCATTTGGATCAATGGGTGGCGGGGTCGATTTTATCAAAAAGTGGAGTACGAAGGGCTTGGGCTATCCTGCTTTGAATGTGGCCGTGTGGGCCACCGTCGGGAGCATTGCCCTTCTCGGGCTACCTTTGTTGGGGATGCTTGCTTGGGTATTCCCAAGGTCCCGCCTGCTATGAAACAGTCCGGGAGGGACGGTGGTTCCAGCTCGGGTAGTGGAACAAAAACGTCGGAGTGCAGTGGGACTGCGGTGGTGGGGAAGATTACTCCTGTGCCTCATCCAAGGCCTACTGAGCAAGCCGCAGCTGCGACAACACCATCTCCCGGGGAGAGTGCACCCTCGGGATGCTTATCGTCTAATACTCCTATGAGTGGATCTGAGGAGTTTAGCAATAGCAACCTCACCGAGGATGAAAAATTGTTTGGGCCTTGGAGCCTTGTGCCTCCGAGGAAGGGTCGAAGAAAGCCGAAGAAATCTGAATCGGAGAGTGCCGGGCCGTT
>NW_021335419.1:0-287 GCF_001605985.2 Dendrobium catenatum
TCAAATTAAAGAGCTTTTATTTTTCTTAAATTATAAATTGAATTCTGGTCAGTTTGAGGTATTTTTTTATATTTTTTGGGTTTAAATTTGATTTATTAGGATTTTTAAAAATTTTAAAGGCTTAATTAAGGGTTTAATTTTAAGTAGATTGATTAAGATACTTAATAATTTTTAAAACCAGTAAAAAAATTTTCTATGGGCTAAAAGTGTCACTAAGTTTAAGTAGTTTAAATTTCAACTCAATAGAAGGTGTATCCTAATTATTGGAATTTCTCTAAGTTCTCTAC
>NW_021335420.1:0-2228 GCF_001605985.2 Dendrobium catenatum
ACCCGCTCGATTCGAGTATAGAGATCGTTAAAACGGAGCGAGGACCGTTAGAAACTCAAATTACGTCTTTTGAACCTCTCCAATGCGTGATTAGCTTCTGGTCCTTGATCAGACTCATTTGGGCTCGCAGATTGGCTTGATCTTGGTGTCGTTGGGTTCGTATTTCCGAGACGCTCAATTTGCACTATAGCTTGCTAAAATTGAATTGGGAAATCCTGAAATTAATTTGAGTTTCCAACTAGCTTTACCTCGAATTCCGTCTGCCCGATCAAGCTAAATGTTTGAATCCGGTCAGTGAGCCACTATTTTTTCAGACGTCGCAAGCTCCAGGAGTTCCAAAAATATAGCCTTCAAACACCAAAAATTGCGTTTCCGAAAATAAGGTTTCTCAAAACTTGATACAAGAGGCTTCTTGAGCTCTTGAAGTGAAAAAGAGTGTCGAAACATCGAAAAATGTGTTCGGACCCCAAAACATCAAATTATGTCCTTTTGCGGCGAAAAAAAACACATCCAGAACGATATTCCTCACTAACGAGCGCCGAACAGTGGCCACCGCCACGTCCTCGAGAAACCGCGGGCCGCGTGAAGCGGTCCCTTGCGACAGGGTGCACGCGTAATGGCGGACCGCCTCGAGCGTCCACTCCGCCGCCGTGTAATGCCCTCCCGCCTGCTGCTGCCAGCGGGGCGCTCTCCCTTACGCGAGTTGCAGCACGGAACTGCGAAACCCTCGCGCCTGTGCATTCCACGCCCCTGGCATCGGCGTTGCCTGCTCGGATCATGCCGTGGATCTGCTGGTCTTGCGCTACGATCTGCCACACTGCGCCGGTCTACGATCTGCAGTGTCCATGCACAGCGGATTTTGAGTGGCCAGTGGCAGTTTGCTGCCACCGCCTTAAGCGGGCCCCACGAGCCAAAATGATGCCTTTTTTGGCCTTTTTGGGTCCAAACAATTCTGAAAAAATTCCAAAAAATTAGGGAAAATTTTAGAAAAATAGGGTATTCCGAAAATAGCAATAACTCCCTCCTATTCTCTTTAAAACCTATAAATAAGCCCCCTAGGCCTTTAGAAAATTTTTACCTTCTTCTTTCTTCTCCCTCTGGCTCTCTAACGGTTGAGGCTTCCGCTATTTGCGAGTGGGAAAATTCCCCTGCTCGAATTAGAGCCCCTCCTCTTGTGCAGGATTTGCGAGATTTTTCTTCCTTTCCCCATGGCATTCTGACGGTTGAGGCTTCCGCTATTTGCGAGTGGAAAATTTCCCCTGCTCGAATTAGCGCCCCTCCTCTTGTGCAAGAGTTGCGGGATTTTTCTTCCTTCCCCCACGGCATTCTGACGGTTGAGACTTTCACTATTTACGAGTGGGAAATTTCCCCTGCTCGAATTAGCGCCCCTTCTCTCATGCAAAAGTTTAGGGGATTTCTTCTGCCCCTCTATTCTTCGAGAGATCTGTTGAACTGTAGAAATTCGACGTCGGGCATAAATACGACATTGGGCAGAAGACCGACAAAATTCCATTGACAGACAGAAGTCCGACGACGGGTAGAAGTACAGCATCGGGCAGAAGTTCGATGTCGGGTAGAAGTTCAACATCAGGTAGAATACCGACAAAAGTTCATCGACAAACAGAAGTCTGAGGACGGGGAGAAGTCCGACGACAGGGAAAAGTCCGACGTCAGGTGGAAGTTAAACGTCAGGTAGAAGATCAATGAAAGTTCGTCGATGAATAGAAGTCTGATGACGAGTAGAAGTCCACTGATGAGCAGAAGTCCAACGCGGGGAGAAATCCGACGTCGGGTAGAAGTACGGCCTCGGGCGGAAGACCGATGAAAGTTCACCGACAGGCAGAAGTTCGACGATGAGTAGAAGTCTGATGACAAAGAGAAGTCTGACATCGGGTAGAAGTTCTATCCGAGGTTGTATGTCAGAATGTTTGTTCGATGACATTAACCTGTGTGGAAGAGGTCGAGAGAATCCACCAAGGATGTAAGACATATCCGAGGTTATATGTCGAAGCCTTTGCTCGACGACGTTAACCTGTGTGAAAGAGGTCGGGAGAATCCACCAAGGATGTGAGTCCTATCCGAGATTATATGTCAGAATATTTGTTCGACGACGTTAACCTGTGTGGAAGGGTCGAGAGAATCCACAAAGGATGTAGGACCTTTCCGAGGTTGTATGTCGGAATATTTGTTTGACAACGTTAACCTGTGTAGAAGAGGTCGAGAGAATC
>NW_021335421.1:0-380 GCF_001605985.2 Dendrobium catenatum
TAGAGAAGAGGGAGCTTTAGGAAACAAATCCAAGGGTTTTAATGAGGGAGGGCCAGCGACATGCTAAGGCTAGGGGAATTAAATGCTAGGTGTCATGCTTGCCTAACTTAAGTTTAGGAATTAGGAAAGTAATTAAATAAATCTAATTTATTTGCCTAACTTAAGTTTAGGAATTAGGAAAGTAATTAAATAAACCCAATTTGAATTTGAAATTCAAACGGACTCAATTGTGGAAGTTTTTCTAAAATAGATTTTATAATTTTATGAAAGATTTTAAATTTCAAATTGGGGGAATTTGAATTCAAAATCCAACCAAAATTATGGCAATCTAGAATTGAAAATAAATCCAAGAGAAGGTAAGGGCTTGGGAGGGGGGACGG
>NW_021335422.1:0-279 GCF_001605985.2 Dendrobium catenatum
ATCCTTTTAATGCCACTACCGTTGCAGCAGTTTTCATTAGAGAGGTTGTGAGGCTTCATGGTTTTCCAGAGTCAATAATCTCTGATAGAGATAAAGTGTTCCTAAGTCACTTTTGGAAGGAAATGTTCAAGTTACAAGGGACACGGTTGAAGCGCAGTTCAGCCTACCACCCTCAGACAGATGGGCAATCTGAGGTAGTCAATAGAAGTGTGGAAACTTACCTTAGATGTTTTGCAGGAGAAAAGCCCAAGCATTGGGTAAAATGGCTACCTTGGGCGG
>NW_021335423.1:0-225 GCF_001605985.2 Dendrobium catenatum
GATGTAAACAAAAAAATGAGACCCAAGGAGAGTGAAAAGACATAAAATAAATTTGTTGTCCTAATCCACTTCCTGCTACGCCTTCATATACATCTCTCTATCCTCTATTAATTTCCTCATATTTTTGTTTCAATAATAAAAATTCTTAACATTGCCACAAACCTCGTAATTTGTACAGTACTTCCCTTCACCAGTAAACTCTTTTTCCTAAGATCCTTTCACTTA
>NW_021335424.1:0-488 GCF_001605985.2 Dendrobium catenatum
GAGGAGCTTCATTCCATGGGCACTCAATCATCCTTCTTTATGGTGAGTGTGCGAGCATGTAGGAGGGCGGGGTTTGAATCCCGCTTAGCGTAGAAATGCGGGGAGTTAGGGGCGGGTCGTGCGGCTTGAGCTAGGCGAAGTGGGTCTACAGTGGCTCCTGTGGGTCAAAAGGTAGGTTGTTGGGAGAGGTGGGTTAGGCGGGGGCAATGGGCTGTTGGGTCGATGTAGTGGGCTCAAAGCGTTAATTTATTTTTCCTTTTCTTATTTTTCTGGTGGAGTATATGTACCAGACAAATTTTTGATGTTTTTTCATCCAGAATTTTGCCGGAAATATTTTCGGCGGATTAATTTTTTGCTGGTAACATTTTTTCGATGCGTGTTTTACCGTTGAAAAAATAAATCGTCGAAAATTCACCGAAAATTCTAATTTCCAATAGATTTTGGGTATTTGTCGACGAATTTTGTTCGTCGGTAATGCTTATTTTTCC
>NW_021335425.1:0-518 GCF_001605985.2 Dendrobium catenatum
CTGACATCTTTATTAAACCACTGGCCTTCGACACTTTAGTTCTTTAAGGACCAGATTGGGTGTGACTGACATAACTGCATGAAACTTGATCTTTTAGTTACTTTCTTTTGTTTTTATTTTTTATTTTTTAATTTTTGGTGTATTTTACTTTCTGTTGTTTTTTTTATCTAACTTAGTTTTCAAAATCATCGCTGAAATGATAACATATTCCATGTTTTTTTTTTAAATTGTAGTCAATGTGGTTTTCATCTCTTAATCTCCTAGATGGTAAAAATATTTTGTGATTGTGTCTCTTTCTCTAACTTATTTTAGTGGCATTGTTTTCTTTTATAATCAAAAGTCTATCTCAAATTAAAGGTTGTTTATGAAATTGAGATCTTTTCTTAAGCTTGCTTAACCAAAACTATCTTGTATTTATAATGTTTAAAGTTTCTTTGTCACATCAAGATCCCTCATTACTCTTGTCTTTGATTATTAATTTTGTTTGTGGTAAATCTTCCTTATGTTAGAGAGAGAGC
>NW_021335426.1:0-291 GCF_001605985.2 Dendrobium catenatum
CAGGTGCAAGGACCGAACTCTTCAGGTTCTCCTTGTCGTGAAGATGAGGAAGACCAGGAGGGAAGTGTGATCAGATCTGAAGAAGAGGGGGAGGAGAAGCTGCACCTGGATGTGGGCCAAACTTGTCTTAATTGTTATCAAGAGGGAAAATTTGAATGTGGGGGGCTATTTTAGGAAGTTTATTATTGTCCTTTATGTTTAATTTGTTTAATTAGGAAATTGGGGGGAATTGGCTCCTCATCTTGAATTTGAAAGTGAATTTGAGATCTAGGGTTTCTTGCTTTGGGCTCT
>NW_021335427.1:0-1773 GCF_001605985.2 Dendrobium catenatum
CCATCAATATTTTTATACGTGTTCTAAATTTTGAGAAGTTTTTTTATCATAAGAGCGCAAGTGGAATCAAAAGATGTATGTAGAGGAAGCTGCAGTCCAGAAGTCACATTATGCAGTACAGATTGCATCACTGATGGATTCTTTCTTGAAGGAGGATGCGATATAATCCCAATTTTATAACTTATTAACATATTAAGTGGTTTATCTATTAGTGAAAATGTATTTTTTTTAAAGTAGTTTTTTAGTACAAAAATTTCAAGAATTAAATTTTTTACTAAAAAATTGCTTTAGAAAATAGTAAAAAATTATGCCAAATGAAGTCTAAGGCTTCGTTTGGGACGGCTTTTTTATTGCTTTCTAAAACGGAGTTTTAGTACAAAAATAAAAAAATTTGTACTAAAACTCCGTTTTAGAAAGCAGCAAAAAAGCCGTCCCAAACGAAGCCTAAGTCTAAGATTTCGTTTGGTAAGTCTAAGATTTCATTTGGGACGGCTTTCTTACTAATTTTTAAAGCAGCTTTTTAATACAAAATTTTTATATCTTGTACTATAAATTTGCTTAAAGATGCAGTAAGAAAGTCATCTCAAACGAAGCATAAGAAAGTTGCTATCAAAATTATTAATGAGATCTAAAATCACCATTGAATTGTTGTAAAAGGTCTAAAATCTTTTACAACAATGTTGGAAGACTAATTAAAATGCTTTATGATTTTAATTTAATGTATTTTAATTAGAGATAACGGCTATTTTGTGTTGATAGAAGATGAAGGTTTCGTTTGTGACGGTTTTTTTACTGTTTATTAAAGTAGTTTTTTAGTTTAAAAATTTAAATTTTTGTACTAAAAAACTGCTTGAAGAAGCAATGAAAAAATCATCCCAAACAAAACCGAAATGTGCATCGACTTATTTGGTTAACCTAAATAGTTAAACTTATCTTACTCGAAGGGATGATGAGTTGTCTTCCATGAGATCATAAGATAGTTGAAATGAGTGAAGAAAATGGATTAAGGGAATTGTATTTGTAAAGAGTGATGAGATCATTTTGCTATTAAAAAGAGATTTAGCAAAATGATCTTATCACTCTTTACAAATACAATTCCCTTAATCCATTTTCTTCACTCATTTCAACTTTCTTATGATCTCATGGAAGGCATCTTATCAACAAGGAAAATCATTTAGCTTGAACAATGAAATCAAGGCTAAAAAACTAAGATAGTTTGAGGATCGGAAAATTATAGAGTTGCAGAGAGGTCCCGGAGAAGGCAGAAAGAGATTTAGTTTATCTGTTAATGTTTGTTGAAGTGATAATGTTTAAATTAATTTAAAATAATTATGAAAAATTTATGGAAAGTTAGAAGAATAAAATTATCATGAAAAAATAAAGAAGAAATATTTGACATATATTTATTTTAACGATCTAATGTTTTTTTCTCTTTGAAGTTGTTGCATTTCTTTTAAAATTATTATTCTAATGATTTTTTAAATTTTAGAGTTATCATAGACTCATATTGTCGGTAGTTAACATTATATAAAATCCACCATAATTTTGGGTAAGAAATATTACTTTATTATCAATGATTAACCTTTTTAAGTAAAGAAAATTTGGAGAAGAATACAAAGATTAAAATTTAATTATAATTTAAAAAGGAATATTAAAAAAAAAGAAATAGTTAATCCAATTTTGAATTTTAAAAAATAGGTGAATCATTATGATAATCATTTATTAAGAATGATTCTTATTAAATTTAATTATGTCAACATGAATATAATTTAT
>NW_021335428.1:0-314 GCF_001605985.2 Dendrobium catenatum
TCCATCCCTGTTTTCCTTTTTTTTTTTTTTTTGTCTTGCATTCCTAACATGAATTTGTATTAAGAGCTCCCAATATAAAAATTTCCCAAGCAAACAGAGAATATTATAACGGTTAATTTTTCACAAATTCTTAAATTTTCGTTTGTTAGAGCTAAGCCATAACATTCAATATCCTGCCTGAATTTCAACATACCTTGATAGACAAAAACCAAAGAAAAAACAGTAATCTGAATCCATTGCTTCTGATCAAAGCAATTATCATTTTCTTTGGAACTCAACTAAAAAATCAGCAGCAGTTTGAATGGGAGAAATTA
>NW_021335429.1:0-498 GCF_001605985.2 Dendrobium catenatum
AAGAATTCTCATTTGATGCCCCCATAAAACAAAAAAATTTTTTAGAAAAATTAAAATCCAAAAATATTCGTTTTTGTTTATTTTCTTTATGTTTTTTGTTTTTCTTTTGTTGTGTTTTGATTGTTTTTTCTTTTTGTTATTTTTGAGGTTCTTGATCATCACCATCTTTTTCTTGAATTCAATTCCTAGTCACATCGTCCTGGCCGATATTTTTATCGTCCTGGACGATAGGACAAATTCTGTTCAAAATCCATCTGCTGTCCTATTTCTATGCTTGCTATAACTCATCGTCCCGGACGATCCTATATCGTCCTGGACGATTTGATCGAACTCATGGTGATAGTCCTGGCCGATAGTATATTTGTCTGGCCGATGCATTTTATGTGCATCGTCCTGGCCGATACACTGGATAGTCCTGGACGACCCACGTATCAGCACGTTTTAATCTTTAAATTCGGCCCGGACGATCCATTATTGGACAATCGTCCCAGCCGATCC
>NW_021335430.1:0-284 GCF_001605985.2 Dendrobium catenatum
CCGCCCCTGACATTATATGGTGGGAGTTACAATAATCAACATAGACATGTTTATTTGATCGATAAGACCATAATTGATAGGATAGAGGTCAGAAATATCATAGTAGGAAGAAGACTAGGGTAAAAAAGAGTGTTGTCTGGTGATGTAGGTCGGAAGGATCGTAGTAGGCGACGGAGGTTGGAATGACCATAGTTGACAAGAGACGGGAATTTGAAAGACCGTAGTATGCGATGGAGGTTGGAAGGACCATAGTAGGCGAGAGAGGTCGAAATGACCGTAGTGGC
>NW_021335431.1:0-409 GCF_001605985.2 Dendrobium catenatum
CGGCGGACAGTATCCGCTGGTAATCCGTTATATCCAATGGAAATCCTCGGTTTCCGGCGCATTTCCGTTAGATTTTCCTGCACCGATTTGGCGTGCGTCGCTAAATGTCTTCCGACGTTTGTAATGCGTCGGAAACCCTTCTGGCGCACGTTCCGGCGCATTACCGACGCAAAATGTGATATAAAAAGACGGCGACTTTCAATCGATAATTCTGATGACGAATGCGTCGGTAGTTTACGTCGTATTTATTCGACGGAAATTACCGGCGCATAAACCATCGTAGGTGCGCCGTAAGTATGAAACGGCTAATTTCTGGCGCCGTAAGTATATACTAGTAGTGGGATAATTGAACTAATTGTATTATATGAATTTGATTTCATGTTGTAGGGACAGAGTCGATAGAATTAAA